>NW_025920104.1:751296-1051296 GCF_902686445.1 Sciurus carolinensis
TAGATTGTTTCCAAACAACATTGAAATCAGATGTCTGTATAATTAATCTTTGTGTAAATTTATGGTAATTTCCTGAAGACAAATTCCTAGAAGTGGAATTCCTAGGGTGAAAGATATAAACATGTTTTTATGTTTTTAAATGCATTTTATCATATTTTCCTCTAGAAAGTGTACATCAATTTAGGGATGGGGATGTGAGTCAGTGATAGAGTGCTTGCCTAGCACTCATGAAATCCTAGGTTCGATCCTCAGCATCACCCTCATAAATTTACATTACTACTGGCATATATGAGAACTTGTCCCACATACATCGTTTCTACTTCAGTTCTCTCTTTTCAATCTTTGTGAATTTGATGGGAAAAACATTTGTGCTTCAGTTTTTTTTTTTTTTTGATTTTGAGTCTTTTCTTTCTTCTTCTTCTTTTTTTTTTTTTTTTTTTGGTACAAGGAACTGATTGAACCCAGGGGCACTTAACCACTGAACCAATCCTTTTTTGAGACAGAGTCTTGATAGGATGCTTGGGGCCTTGCTAAATTGCTAAAGTTGGCTTTGAACTTGCAATCATCCTCACTCAGCCTTCTGAGCTGCTAGGATTACAGGTGTTCAGCATCACACCTTGAGCAGTCTTGATGGAGAAGTCTTTCTGGAAGACAACATGGCAAAACAGGAGAATTTTTCAAAGGTTTAGAGCCCAGAGATTATTCCTCTTCCTTCCCCTTTAACACATAGGTTTTATTTTCCAACTATGGAGACATCATAATGAAATATGGAAAGGATGATTCTGGAAAAATACATTACTTAATAATTCTGTGGCCTGAGGCAAGATGAGCCTAAATGTCCTCATCGTAAAGTGGGACTAATATATGTCCCAGTGGACAGTGAATAAATCTGTTACCATTCTGGAATCATCTTGCCATTTCTGGGATAGGCAGATCTGAGAGTGACTTCCTTTCTTCCTCACCTCTATGTGTGTATATCTGTCTCTCCCTGACCTCACAGGGTGGAGGGGTAGTTGGCAGTGCTTTGGACACTTCCAGGATTTCTGACCCACTACCTAGTAAACTCTCTTTGCCCTGGGAAATCTACACCTAGTACTTGTCCCAAGAGCCCATGCTTGTGTCCATTTCATCTTGGGGCTGATGGTGACATTTGGGAATCAATAGTCAGGGTGCACACCACACCTGTGTGGAGTCTTTCAAGTTACCCTCCCCATCCCCCCACCTGGCCAGTTAAAGACTAGTCAGGGAAGGACTGGTCACAGGTGGGATCTTCATAAATGCCATGGGCCAAATTTTCATCTCTCACTGTACAACATCCCTTCCAAAAGCAGCATTAGGAGCTTATTTACTTACACGTTTATTTGTTTACATAGTTAATTATTTGGTTTATAAAAGTCACCACCTGGCAAAAGTGCATGTTTAAAACAAATGTACACCACAACTGCAAATAAACTGCTTACCCAACAGTGGGTTTTTCAGGTAGCCCCTGGGTGTTAAGTTGAGGTTGCCCTTAAGCTGGGCAGAAATCATTCCAGCACTAACATAACCAGAGGTCTGGCTCACAAGGACATGACCGCATTCTCTCAACAAATATTTATGGGGAAGTAAGCATTTGCAAATCCCTGTGTGCACAACCATGGGAAACTTGCAGATCTGGGAGTTATTGCTGTTGTCCTCAAGCAAAGAAGATGCAGACCAGAATCACCATTTCCAGGCATAAGTAAGTTGCCTGCTGACACATCAGAGTAGAATAAGGCTTCAGTGGCAGATGCAATTGTGGGTGTATGGGAGGAGGGCACCCATCCTTCCCCAGAGTCATTGGCATATGCACAGCATGGCTCCATCCTGACACATTCCTTTCATTCAGCACTAAACTGTATCCCCCTTCAATGCATCCCCCACACCCTACTCCTCACCAGGGCTGCCCAGACTCACTTGCCACCTATCTTCTCTCATCCTTAGTGTCTTCCCTCCCACTTCACAGGGAGTCATTGAGGTCTCTGCTCCAATGCCATCTGTTCCAGGAGGTCTTTCTTCCCCTTCTAGTCCCAAAGGTCTCACCACCAGTGATGCCCTTGCACTCACCTCATTTATCCCCTTTGGAGCAATAGCTGGAGTCTAAAATCATCATGTGACTTTGAGTACTTGTCTACTGTCAGTTGTCCCTCTAAAAGTTAAACTCTTGACAGCAGAGACCTCATCTATCTGGTCACTGTTGACTCCCCAGCCTTTAGAAGAAAATGTGACTCACCATGGTTACCCAAATGATGTTTATTCAGCAAAAGATGACTTCTTCCAGGTCTCACCCACAACCAAAGATGACCATGGCTTCATTCATGGAGATGAGCTTGCAGCAGCTGTGATGCAGTTTAACTGCATAGATGGGCTTCAGTGGGTCTTTCAGAGAGCATCTAAATTTACATTCAAAGTTTTATGTGTATGTGCATTTTCCTGGGATGGGTTGCCATAGTCAGTTTCAGATTTCCAAAGGTATTTATGACATTCTGCCTCCTACCAAATAGGAGAAGCCTCCAGTGGACTCTGTGGGATCCTGAAGCTCTATGTCTCTGCTAAGGTGGGGGTGGTAAAAGAAAAAGAGCAAAGCCAACTGGTACTGTTTCTGGAAACTTCTCTATGTCATTGTCTCGTGCAAAGCCTGAGATTCCTGGGAGTTTCGTCAAGGTTCTTGGTGGACCGTGTGTGTGTGTGTAATGGGGAAGACCTGGAGAACAGACTTTACACATTGAATTCCATCTACAGTTCATTTAGGAAATATCTTCCATTGCTTTAGGAAAGGGAAGGGGGAGAGGTGGGTGAAAGCCCTTCTTACAAGAACAGGTGGTGTTTGACCACAAAGTGGTCACATCCCAGTAAGACCTTTATAAATTTAAAAATATCAGAAATAAAAAATGCTTTTAATATACCTAATTTACCAAATCTCATAGTTTAGCTATGTATTCATCGTCACTGCTCAGCATCATAAATAAGAGAGGATCTGACCATATGTCACTAGCCTGGTAAAAAGATCCATATTCAAAATTCCAAGTGTGGTTTTGAATGCACATTTCTTTGAACCATTCTAAAGCTGAAGTATCTTAAGGTGAACCTTAATAAGTTGGATACTGAGACAGGGATTTGAGATAAAAAGATAGTGAGTCTCAAAGAAAATACCCATGAGACATTGAAATGCCAAAAGCACTCAGGAAAAATTGCAATTCCTGAGTTACATGTCCTTAGCCTGTGCCCTTGACCATGCCCTTATAACATGAGGAAAATGTACAAGTGCAAGGAAGACTGACTCTAAATTGTGTAGCTCCATCCACACTGGCTCCATTCTAGTGCAGTCCCTAGCACCAGCCTCCTGTAAATATTAACACCCCATACCAAGGGATTGCTGTCCCTCCCTCTGGAGGTGATCTGCATTATTACTTGAATGCATATTTCTTGCTTTAACCCAAAGGCATCTCTCTTGAGAATGCCCCCATTCTCCCTTGAATATTTATCTACTTTCCTAAACAAAACTCTGTCTATGTCTTTTTGGCATGTGCTGAAATTCACTGGTCCTGAGTCAACTTCCCCCTTCTCTCTGGGAATGGTTCAGACCCTTGTTTAGAGACATGTTTTCTCTCATGACAGGAAATATCTGTGTTTAAGAGAAATTAAAGAAGAATCTATTTTCCTATGTAGTTGATCCCATGTCTAGAGAAATGGGAGTCTGAGATGCTCCCATGATGTAGAAGCCTCTTTCTGCTCTGAGGGGATACAGAGAGACCCTCTGAGAAATGCTCTGTCCTTTGAAAGAATTACCCAGTCACCTCCAAGAACAAATCCTAAGAGAAAAATTCCAATGACTCAAAAATCCTGGGTTTCACAGGCAACTCCTATTCTCTACTAGCTTCACGACAGGGAGGGATTGAACAACCTAGGAAAAAGAAGGAGCTTAGACAAGAAGCCACCTGACTGCCCTCATTGGATCTCCAGGCATTGGTCACCACATGTAAGGGGACAGGTACCTGCATCTGCATGAGTCACATGGAGATGTTTTGCTCCTTGTCAATTCACCAGGTATCTTCTAATTCCATTCCCAGCGGGTCACGCTACCCCAAAAAACCAACTAGCATTTTTCTCAAAGACAGCAAATAACTTCACGGGTACATGAAAAGGAAAGGGCAGGGAGAGGATTCAAGACTGAGAAAGTAATGAGCAGCCTGTGAGCATTATTGTAAGGTGACCACAGATAATCATGCTGAATTGCTGGACAACTGTGTAGACCTTTTTGGTGGCTTTCCTCTCCTAGAAAGGATCAGAGGGTGCAGCTCTGTGACCTGCAGGACTCTGCATTTCCTGCTTTCTTCCCCATTGGTCCATGGCTGCCTGCCCTAAGCATGCCAGCCATGGAGGCCAAGAGCAGGGTCTGGTGTTAGACAAAAGTGTAAGTGAGGATCCTGTCTCCCACTGATTCCTTTGTTTGCAGCTGTCCCTGATAGTAGGTAGTATCTTCCTACAGGAATCCTAAGTCAGACAGATCTCTCTGTGGATGACTAGTTGGTCCTCAGAGAGTTGCTGCCAAATCCAGTTGGTCCTCAGAGAGTCTTCAGAAGAGTCTTCTAAAATTTTAGCCATCAAGTATACTTTGCATTCAGGTCATAGTTTTAAAGTTTAACTATCTCAGCCAAAAGTAACTTAGCAATTACAAAAAAAGATAGAATTTCCTGCATCTTATTAGATCACAATGGAATAAAATTAGAAATCATAAGGAGAACCTACAGAAATTGCACAAACACATGGAGATTGAACAATTCCCTTTTGCATAATGAATGGGTGAGTGAAAAAACAGGGTGAAATTTAAAAATTCTTGGCTTCAAATGAAAATAGTGATACAACATGCCAGAACCTCTGTGACACTAAAAATGCAGTTCTAAGAGGAAAGTTTATAACTATGAGTGCCTGCAGAAGAAAATCAGAAAGATCCCAAATAAACAACCTAATGATGCATCTCACATTCTTGAAAAAGAAGAATAAACTCATTACAAAACCAGTAGAAATAAGAAAATAATTAAGATCAGAGGGAAAAAAAATGCAATTAAGAATAAAAAATATGAAGGATTAATGAAACAAAGAGTTTGTTCTTTGAAAAAATAAATAAGATTGATTAACCCTTAGCCAAATTAACCAAAATGAGAAGCAAGACTAGCCAAATTAATAAAATTAGAGGCCAAAAGGAAAAAAATCACCCTTGGTATCACAGAAATTCAGCAGATCATTAGGGACTATTTTGAAAATTTATATTCCAATAAATTGGGAAACCTAAAAGAAATGGGCACATTTCAAATGTTCTGCCAAAACTGAATCAAGAAGAGAGAAAACCTAAACAGACCAATAACTTGAAATGAGATAGAAGCAGTAATAAAGCCTTCCAACAACAAAAATAAAAAACCCAGGACCATATGCACTCTCAACTGAATTCCATCAGACCTTTAATAAAGAACTAATGCCAATACTCCTCAAATTATTCCATGAACTAGAAAAACTGAAACACTTACAGATCCATTCTATGAATCACTACCACACTCATACCCAAACCAGATAGGGACCCGTGTAGGAAAGAAAACTACAGACCAATATCCCTGATAAAGTTAGATGCAAAAATACTTTTAAAAAATTAGCAAATCATGTTCAACAACATATTAAGAAGATTGTACCTCACAACCTGGGTTTTATACTAGAGATACAAACCTGGTTTAACACACACAAACCAATAAATGTAATTCACCACATAAATAGAATTAGGGACAACATCACTCTGTCATCCCAATAGTTGCAGAGAATGCAATCAACAGAATTTGGCATCCACTGATGATAAAAGCACTGAAGAAACTAGAGATAGCCTACCTCAACATTATAAAGACTATATGTGAAAAACACAAAGTCAACCTCATAGTAAATGGGGAAAAAAACTGAAAGCATTTCCTTAAAATATGGAACAAGAAAAGGATGTCTTCTCTTACCACTTCTATTCACTATACTTCTAGAAATTCTAGCCAGAGCACTTAGGCAAGAGAAGGAAACAAAAGGGATAAAAATAGGAAAAGTAGTTGAATTATCACTGTTCACAGATGATATTATCTTTTATGCAGAAGATCCAAAAAACTCTACCAAAAGACTTCTAGAACTAATTAAAAACTTGGGCAAAGCAGAAGGTTACAAACTAGCATACAAAAATCAATAGCTTTCCTATATACCAACAACCACTCTGCTGAAAAATAAATCAGAAAAATAATTTCATTCACAATAACCTAAAGAATTAAAATACCTAGGAATAAATCTAACAAGGAGGTGAAAGACCTCTACAATAAAACTTATAGAACACTGAAGAAAGAAATTGAATAAGACATAAAAAGATGGAAAGACCACCCATATTCACAGATAGAATTAATATTATTGAAATGGCCATACTACCAAAAGCAATATACAGAGCCAATGCAATCCCCATCAAAACACCAATGATATTTCTTCACAGAACTAGAAAAAATGTCCTAAAATTCATTTGGAAGAATAAAATACCCAGAATAGCCCAAGCAATCCTAAGCCAAAAAAGTAATGCTGGAGGCATAACAATACCTGACTTCAAATTATACTACAAAGTATAGTAACAAAAATTGCATGGTGCTAGCATTAAAACAGACACAGACCAATGGTACAGAACAAAAGACATGGAGAAAAACCCACATATCTACGGTCATCTGATCCTTGACAAGGTGCCAAAAACATGTTAAAGAAAAGATAGCCTTTAAAAAAAAATGGTACTGGGAAAACTGGTTATCCATAGTAAAAGAATTATACTAGACCCTTATCTCTCACCCTGAATAAAAATCAACTCAAAATGAATAAAAAAATCCAGGAATTAGACCAGAAACTCTGCAACTCCTAGAAGAATATTTAGGGTTATCACTCCAGCATATAGGTGCATGCAATGACTTTCTCAATAGAACCCCTAAAGCTCAGGAAATAATTCCAAGAGTTAATAAATAGGACAGCATCAAATTAAAAAGCTTCTGCACAGAAAAGGAAGAAATAAGAATGTGAGGAGAGAACCCATGGAATGGGAAGAAAATCTTTGTGAGCTATTCTTCTTATAAAGGATTAATATCTAGAATACATTAAGAACTCAAAAAAACTTAACATCAAAAAACCCAAATGATCTAATTAATAAATGGACAAATAAATCAAACCAACACATTTCAAAAAGAAATTAAAATGGCCAACAAATACATGAAAAATCTTCAACATCATTAGCAATTAGGGAAATGAAAATCAAGATTACACTGAGATTTCAACTCAAACCAGTGAGAATGGCAGTCATCAGGAATACAAATGATCATAAATGTTGAAGAGGATGTGGAAATAAAGGAACACTTTACACTGTTGGTCAATTGTAAATTAGTACAACCACTATGGAAATCAGTAGAAAGTTTCCTCTAAAGACTAGACATGGAACCACCATACAACCCAGCTGTACCACACCTCGGTGATTTTCCTAAAGAATTAGTCATCATACTACAGTAACACAATCATACCCATGTTTATAGCAGCACAACTCACTATAGCCAAACTATAGAACCAGCTTAGGTGAACATAAACATATGGAAGGTTAAAGAAAATATATAAACAATGGAGTTTCATTCAACCATAAAGAAAAACAAAATTATGCCATTTGCAGGAAAATGGGTGGAATTATGTTAAGTGAAAGAAAACAAACTCAGAGGGCCAAGGGTCCTATTTTCTTTCATATGTGGAAGCTAGAGAGGACAAAATAAAAGACAGGTGGGGTGGGGCTGGATCTCATGGAAATTAAAGGGAGATCAGTGGAGGAAAGTGATCAGGAGATGGCAGAAGTAGGGGAAGGTGGGAAGTGTTGGGGGTGATATTGGCCACATTATATTGTTATATTGTGTGCATGTGTGAATATGGAACTGCAAATCCTATCATTATATACAACTATAAGACACCAATAAAAAGGGTGGAAGGAAAAAAAATTGACTATCATGTCGTGTTATGCTAGTGTTGCAAAATCATTCTGAAATGCACTATGGCAACTGCCAGACTGGCTTTCCTGAAAGTCATTCATGAGTTAAACTGAGTATGTGTTAGTCATGAGCTGGGTGCTGTGGCATGGGTTGTGAAGGCTGGGTGTGGGGACTCCCAGTAAAGCCTGAATCAAATCCAGACTCTCCACAGCCCCATGGAAAGCCTTCCTCTCACACCCCAACTCTCACTATCTAAAGTTTGGTTCTTAAGGCTCCAACAAATCCTGTCTTAGGAACTTTGTTTTTCTTTCTGCCTAAAATATTCTCCCCACAGACCTCCATGGGACTGTTTCCTCTCAGAGAACTCAACTTGAAGTTCAGCACCTCCCAGTTCTATCATTACTAGGCACTTAAAATGGAAGACACTCCCCCAAACCCATCATAAGATGAAAACAGCATAAGCAGAAAATGCATGGGATACACCTAAACTCTTAACAATTCAGGTTAGCTTAATCTTACCATAAATGTACTCAGAAAACTTCCATGAGCCTACAATGCAGCAAAAACATTGAAACACAAGACTGTTGTATAATACATTGTTGACTCCCCACTGTAATTTATTGAATATTGAACTGAAAGTGAAAACACAATAGCTGTATGGGTGTGCTTTCATTCCATCTTAAGTCAAACTATTGTACATCTAACTATTATGTGTACACACATCATTACTCACTTTCCCGTGTGCCAGTGGAAAAGAAATTATCTCACCTATTTATCTCTTTTAAGAGTTGGTAGTGTCTCTCTCATCTACATTATAAGCCTCCTGTAACAGCAAATCACCATTGTATTTATCACAGCATCCCCATCATGCAGGACAACATCAGGCACAGTAGTTGACTGATGGCCAAAGTACATTCAGTTCCCAGCACAGAGTAGGTCACAGTAACTGCTCAGTGCACACAGCTGCATGGTGTGTGAGAGCATCATTGAGTCCTCTGGACTCTCAGGGAGGAGAAAGTGCATGGAGGCTCTGGCTATGTGTGCAGCCAATCTGTGTCAAGTCAATGTGGAAAGAAGTCACCCTTCCAGCCTGGGGGTCTCAGACCCCTGCACAGTATCCAGAGTGTTAGTGGGGCATTCATCAGGACACACTTATCAAAGGCTTGCAATCTGCAAACTTGCAGTATGAGCAAGCACCAAGCAAACCACTTTTTCAAGTGGCATTTGGCACAACCAGCAGCCTGTGACTGGGTGGTTATTGGGAATGTGTGGACAGAGGGAATGTTGCTGTTGAAATCAAATATAAAGTTTCCTGACCTCTGAGCATTGTTTTAACTCTTTATATTTTTAATGCTTCAGTGAAAAAAGGGATCTTTCCAACTTGTTACTCTCCTTTTAAGACATCAAGACATCCAGAATTTTGCCAGGAAATCACCCACCTGATAGTTCAAGACCACCAGCCCTTCTGGAGGTCCTGTCCTCAGATCTCAGCCTTTTAAAAGGCCTTAAGAATTCTCAACCATTCCTTGATAAAGTAACTTATTTTTATGAAGCCTGCATACACAGTGGTACAGAAGCCCAAGGGCAGGTTCGTTAATTTTGCAAGAGGCCCTGTGGTCATCTATGGAACCAAATTCCATTTCTTAAATATTTAGTGCCTAGATTTCTTAGCAGGCTTTAGACAAGAGCCCGATTGGGTCTCCAGGGTAGCTGTATTTTCTCAGGACTTGATAATGTCCATTGTATTACTCTTTGGGGTTCAAAACCATTTATTCCCCCTTCTCATAATCACTTTTTCCTAAGTTTGACTTCTAAATTGCAGATGGCCCAGCAATGGAATCATCACCAGAGAACAGGATGGAGTTTTCTGAGTGGCTTAGAAGGCATCTGGTTAGCTGAGCCAGACTCAAGTGAGAGGTGGAATGGGGCTTGTGAGAGTGATGGGCCCTGGCTGTGGTGGAGTTCAGTTCTGCTGACATTTGTATGTTCCTCTGATGTCCCAATCATTGGCTCTTAGATTATGGAGGGGGCATGGTCAGGGCTTCAGGGATCAGCTATGGTCAGGGACCCAGGAACTTGAGCTTTGGTGGTTCTGATGATGCAAGAGGCTATTATGGCCACATACATGGGCTTATGACATCCTGCATTTACCCAGTCCTCTCTGGGCAGGGATAGAGGGGACCTCCCTCCACCCAAACTACCCTGGTCAGGTAAACCAAAGTAGTGTGCTGCTATTTACTGGGCTTCAAAATACTCTGGAAACCAGAAAGAACATATAGCTGAGGACTGGGCCTGAAGGGTTCCCCTCTTTCCAAGCCTTGCTCCAAGTCTTCCACCAGCTGGATGAACAGAAAACATGAGGGCCCACATGACTTAATGGAGAAGAGAAGGAATCTGCAAGGCCTACCCAAGGGTCACTGCCCAGAGTAGGACAGAAATCTATTCAGGGGCCCTGCCCACCAGGACCCATGATGGAAATACAGCTGCTATCCTGCACCTTCGTGGAAAACTAAAGGAGGGACTGGCTGGGTCCCCACCTGCAGAGAACCAGGGCACAAAGCACTGTACCCTTCAACCCTTACTTATAAAATGTGTAGCTTTTAGGAAAGGATGTACACATTTTCAAAAAGCATGGGTGAAAGTATCATAAATTAACTTAAAATCAATACCTTCTAAACAATTATTTTATGGGTATAAAATGTCAGTTTTATAAAGTAAAGAAAGTTCCAGAAATGGATGGTGATACGGCTGTGAGATATTATTATGTAATGCATGGAGACTAACTATTTCCCATCTCTTTCAAAGGAGATAAATGGTAGATAATACTAGGGTAAAAGATTGCATTAGTCCATTTTCTGTTGCTATTAACAAAATTCTCAAGTTTGGGAAATTCATATGATGAAGAGGCTTATTAAGCTCAGAGTTCTAGAGGTCTAAGGGCATGATGCCATCATGGTGTCTCACATGGAGCACCCCTTGGCTGTGTCACAACATGGCAGAGAAATGGAAAGGCAACCAGTTACATGCAGAAGAGGTCCCCATGGTGAGAAAGTAAGCTGGAGATTCAGGTTTGCTCTTTTCATTAGAACCTATTCCCATAGGTTCCATGAGAACTAAATTAATCTCTTCAGAGGGAGATGCCCTCTATGAGCTCATCACTACTCACTAGGCCCCACCTCTTAAAGGTTCCACAACCTTTCAACATTGCCACACCAGAGACCAAGTTTCCAGTATGTGAACTTTTGTGGAACACACTTAAACCATGTCTAAACCATAGTAGGGGTTGCATTTGCATTTGGGGAATATCTTCCCAAAGACATGGGATGGAGGGATGAAGAAAGATTTCCTGGAGTTGAGGATTGGAAGTGTTCTCTTCCTGCAAATATGTTATAAAGAAACTTAAAAATAAATAAAGCAAGGATTGTCCTATATAGAAGGGCTCAAATCCATTCCTTGTAAAAATGAGCCCCTCAACACACTTAGATTCAACATCTTCTGATTTTCCATCCAGCCCTTAAGACATCATTCTCAATACTTTTCTTTTTTTTTGTATGTCAGCTATCTTTCTCAGGATCTTTAGCATTATTTTGGCTTAGGAGAAAATGAGCCTCAATAGGTTTAAAATAGGCATTCCTGATCCTGGAGCCATCTTTAACCTCTGCACATCTCATCTCTAACATTAAAGATGGTTTGCATGTAGCCCTATCTCATTTCCCATCTGAGACTGACAGCTTAGAACCAACCATCCTGGGAGCCAAGAGCTCCAGGAAGGAACCTCAGCTGTGGGACAATTGAAGCCAAATCCTTAAAATGATGGCATTTCCTAACTACTGCACTCCAAAGCCCTAGTACCATGGCAGTTATTTTGGGAAAAATGAAGAACACAGTGACCAAGATAGAATGTGAGGTTGGTGTATAAGTTGATTTATAGTAATGAAGTGTGATGACAGAAATAATCCTAAGTCAGTTTTCTTTCCCCTCTGGGTCTCAGTTTTCCCATACTGACATATTTATATGCAGGATTTAATTATATATAAGGTCCTTTCCAATTCAGATTTTTTCTGTAGAGTTAAACTGGCAGAATACTTCATATCACCTCATCATGACCAAAACCTATGGAATTGGATCTTCAAAGAATGGGGTGATTTATTTAAAATCCTGTAGTTTGATTATCCCTAATCTGAAAATTCAAAATCTGAAACACTTCAAAATCTGAAAGTCTTGGGGGCTCTGACATGAAGCCCCAAGTGAAAAATTCCAAATCTTACTTTAGTTGCAGCTGAAATGCAGGTGCACTAAAAATATTATAGAAAATTATCTTCAGGCTATGTGTGTAAATTTTATAAGAAACATGAATGAATTTCATGTTTAGACTTGGGTTTCATTCCCATGATACCTCATTACATGTATACAAAGATTCTAAAATCTACAGAAAAAAATTGGGATTCAGAAGTTATTCTAGTCCCAAACACTTCAGATAAGGAACACTCAACTTGTATTTTCCATAAAGTTGGACTTTTCTGGCCTTTTTATTTTTGAGGAAGAATGATTTGAAGTGATGTGAAGTGTAGAAAAAATGTAGAATTTGAGTGTACCCTTGACCAATTCATGGAGTTTCATTCAATTTTCATACCTTTCTTCTGATTTTTTCTATTACTGCGGCTCCACTGACTCCTACCACCCCATGCTATTTTTCAGGACTCCTTTGTAAGTCACAGGAAGTTAGGACCGAGCCCAATCCTCCTGAACAAAGAGTAATAAAAAATAAAATACTGAAAAAAAGTAATCATAGATCCTCAAGTAATCAGTTGCATGCTCTTGGACCTAGCCATTAGAAGTTCCATTAGTTCTCCAGTCTCAAGTGTCTTGGCAGCACTATAAAGCCATTTCCAGCTATATTTTTTCCCTATACTTAGGAAATCACCTGGTTTCCTCTGATTGAGAGTTATTGGGGTTTCAAAGGAAGGTTCAATCCTCATTTTCAAGTTAATTTGAAATGCTTTCAACTCAGTGAAACCAGAAGGAGTGAGGTGCATTCCTATCCCCTGGGCAGGGGTATGTGACTGAGTTCCTGTGGACAGGTTGTGCAACATTCTTCCAGATCCAGAGTTCCAGTAACAGGCCAGGTTTATGCAGGGAGAAGAGGTGAGAAGGGGAAGTGATGTTTTAGTACTTGATAATGGAGTACCCATTCAGGGCATGAAGAAGTCAAATGTCAGTGCCACCTCCTTGTGAGGAGAAACACATTCCACCTAATCACAAGCTACCCTTCAGTCTCTTCTTATCTGGCCATCCCTCTGATCTTGCCACTCAAAAGAAAATACTGACCAGTTCACTGACCAGTTAGGCCCAAAGTTTCCACCCCCCAGAGCATGGCCAGTATTTCAGGAAATGGGATCATTCAATGATTTATGGTGCCCTGTTAGAAATGAAAAGATGGTGTTCTTTGTTTAAAAATTTTGAGTTTCAAGACAATAAGCTAAGCATGAATCCAAGTTCTGGGTCCTCCGAAGTACAGGGTCATATGTAACTGCACAAGTTATGTGCCCAAAAGGCAGCCCTGACTCCTGGACATCACCAAAATAACTGTGTGGCTGTGGAAATGACAAGGTGGGTTTGTCAACACTCAAGACTATACTGAGCCTGATTTAAATTGCCCCACTGCATGTACATGTGAGGTTCTTCTCCTCCCCTTTGTGGGCCCAGTCAAAGGTACCCAGCTTCTCTGAGGGCACTTTGTTTGGATGAAAAAGGGCAGCAGAGTCTGGGATGGAATGTGCTGCAGGTAGCTATCAAAATGTCACCAGCTGAGGCACATAAAAGGAGGGGCAGAAAGGGCACTGGACCTGCTGCTTGGAGAGTCTTCAGAGGAATATGAGTGGAAGGACCTCAAAGAAGTCACAAGGAAGAAATTCTTCCTATCCCAGGCTCATGCTAAGAGGACTGGTAAAAGACTGATCAGCCCAGCCAGCTGGCCTCGTGAAAAGGAGCACACTTCTGAGTGTAATAGATTGCACAGGGTCAGAGGGCTTCCTGGCCTTCCTGAACTCAGGTGGTCCCACCATGCTTTCTGTTTGGGCATCAGCAGTGGTAATTCATGGGAAAGGCACCCTCAGGCAATTCTAGTCCTTTCCAAGGTAGAAGCTATTACTGGCTTGGTATGTGTTATCTCTGAGCTACATACATTTGAACCCCCTTGGCTAAAAGAGGGCTCTGGGACCCTGCAGGCTGAGGCAGAGATGAGGAATGTTTGCCTGGGCCCTGCTAAAGAAACATTAGGAAACAAACTTACAAGTGTTATCAGTGACTTTCTCTGGATTCCCTTCCCAGGTTGTCCTGCTGTAATAAAAATCAAATGAAAATCAGAACATGCAGGTGATCCAAGATGGCCGCCTAGAGGCGATCCAAGATGGCGGCCTAGAGGGAGACTGCACCCCCCAGTCGCTCCAGAACTCAGGAGTTAAGAAGGGGAGGCATTGAGAGACTCGGACTGAAATAGAGCCACAGGGTGAGTCAGCCCACTGGGTAAAGCTCGGCCCGGGTAACAGGCCCAGATAGAGGTGGCTTATCGGAGCCGGGCAGGGCAGCTAGAGTCATCCACAGGCAGCCCTGCGCACTCCGGCGGTGGGCCCCACCCACACAGCCAGCTTCTCCAGGTTCTCGGAACGGAACTGGCCCGCTAGTGAGAGCCATTCTGACCAGAACAAGCTCCGAGTCCTGGAGCCACTGCAGTGCAGCGTACTCCGGCAACGAACCAGCGGAGAGCCTCGATCCGCAGGCAGCCTCTGGGATCAGGGCAGGGCAGCCAGAGACCGCTTCAGGCGGCTCTGACCACTCCGGCTGCAGGCTCTCTTCAAGGAGCGATCCAGGATGGCGGCCTAGAGGGTGACTGCACCCCCAGTCGCTCCAGAACCCAGGAGTTAAGAAGGGGAGGCATTGAGAGACTCGGACTGAAATAGAGCCACAGGTGAGTCTGCCCACTGGGTAAAGATCAGCCCGGGTGGCAGGACCAGATAGAGGTGGCTTATTGGAGCCGGGCAGGGCAGCTAGAGTCTTCCCAAGGTAGCCTTCCACACTCCGGCAGTGGGCTCCTCCCACACGGCCAGCTGCACGGTGCAGGCCCACAGTGAGAGCCTTTTCGCACAGAGCCAGTTCCAAACCGTGGAACCAGTAGGGGGCTAGGGGCAGTTTTCTTTGGATGAGCTGCTTTATCAGATTCCTCCAAGACATCAGGCTACTGAAGGCTGGGAGGTGATACACTGGAAATCTACCGGGACACTATAAGCCAATAGCGGAAAACTGCAATATCTCAGGGTCCCACTGACAGCTGACCAATATGAGAAAACAAGGGAAGAAAATGTCCCAAACAAACCTAGATACTACATCAATAAAACCCAATGACAGCACAGCAGAAGAAATGTCAGAAAGGGAGTTCAGAATGTACGTAATTAAAACGATCAGAGAAGCTAATGAGGAGATGAAAGAGAAAATGCAGGCATTGAAGGAGGAGATGAAAGAGCAAATGCAGGCATTAAATGATTGCACCAACCAACAGTTAAAAGAGCAAATACGGGAAGCAAGAAATCATTTCAATAAAGAGTTAGAGATACTGAAAAAAAACCAAACTGAAATCCTTGAAATGAAGGAAACAATAAACCAAGTTAAAAACTCCATAGAAAGCATAACCAATAGGATAGAACACCTGGAAGAGAGAACCTCAGACATTGAAGACAAATTATTTAATCTTGAAAGCAAAGTTGGCCAAACAGAAAAGATGGTAAGAAATCATGAACAGAATCTACAAGAATTATGGGATATCATGAAAAGGCCAAATTTAAGAATTATTGGGATTGAGGAAGGCTTAGAGAAACAAACCAAAGGAATGAACAATCTACTCAATGAAATAATAACAGAAAATTTCCCAAATCTGAAGAATGAAATGGAAAACCAAGTACAAGAGGCTTATAGAACTCCAAACATACAAAATTACAACAGACCCACACCAGGGCACATTATTATGAAAATACCTAACATACAAAATAAAGACAGAATTTTAAAGGCCGCGAGAGAAAAGAATCAAATTACATTCAGAGGGAAACCAATAAGAATATCAGCAGATTTTTCAATCCAGACCCTAAAAGCTAGAAGGGCCTGGAACAACATATACCAAGCCCTGAAAGAAAACGGATGCCAACCAAGAATCTTATACCCAGCAAAACTTACCTTCAAATTTGACGATGAAATAAGATCCTTCCATGATAAACAAAAGCTAAAGGAATTTACAAAAAGAAAGCCAGCATTACAGAACATTCTCAGAAAAATATTCCATGAGGAAGAGATGAAAAACAATGATGCAAATCAGTAACAGGAGGCGCTAGCCTAAAGGAATAGCCAAATAAAGGAGAAACCAAATCATGTCAAAAACAAATATGAGTCAATTGACTGGGAATACAAATCATATCACAATAATAACCCTGAATGTTAATTGGCCTGAATTCATCAATCAAAAGACACAGACTGGCAGATTGGATTAAAAAGAAAAATCCAACAATATGCTGCCTGCAAGAGACTCATCTCATAGAAAGAGACACCCATAGACTAAAGGTGAAAGGATGGGGAAAAACATACCATGCACACGGACACAGCAAAAAAGCTGGAGTATCCATCCTCATCTCAGATAATGTGGACTTCAAACCAAAACTAGTCAGAAGGGATAAAGAAGGACATTACATGCTGCTTAAGGGAAGCATAAATCAGCAAGACATAACAATCATAAATATCTATGCCCCGAACATTGGCTCATCCACGTACGTCAAACAAATCCTTCTCAATTACAGAAATCAAATAGACCACAACACAATAATACTAGGCGATTTTAACACACCTCTCTCACCACTGGATAGATCGTCCAAACAAAAATTGAATAAAGAAACTATAGATCTCAACAACACAATCAGCAATTTAGACTTAACGGACATATATAGAATATACCATCCAACAAAGAACGAATACACTTTCTTCTCAGCAGCACAGGATCCTTCTCTAAAATAGACCATATTTATGCCACAAAGCTACTGTTAGCAAATACAAGAAGATAGAGATTACTACCTTGTACTCTATCAGATCATAATGGATTGAAATTAGAAATAAATGACAGAATAAAAAACAGAAACTTCTCCAATACCTTGGAGACTAAATAATACACTATTATACGATGAATGGATAACAGAAGACATCAGGAGGGAAATAAAAAAATTCTTAGAAGTAAACGAGAACAAAGACACATCATATCAAAATCTCTGGGACACTATGAAAGCAGTACTTAGAGGAAGATTTATTTCATGGGGTGCATTCAAAAAAAGAAGTAGAAATCAACAAATAAACGACTTAACACTACAGCTGAAAGCGCTAGAAAAAGAAGAGCAGACCAATACCAAAAGTAGTAGAAGACAGGAAATAGTTAAAATCAGAGCCGAAATCAACGAAATCGAAACAAAAGAAACAATTGGAAAAATTAACAAAATAAATAGTTGGTTCTTTGAAAAAATAAATAAAATTGATAAACCCTTAGCCTCACCAAACAAAGAGAAAGAGGGAGAAAACTCAAATTACTAAAATTCGGAATGAACAAGGAAACATCACAACAGACACGAGTGAAATACAAAACATAATTAGAAGCTATTTCGAAAATCTATACTCCAACAAAACAGAAAACCTCGAAGACATCAACAAATTTCTAGAGACATATGAATTACCTAAACTGAACGAGGAGGACATACACAACCTAAATAAACCAATTTCAAGCAATGAAATAGAAGAGGTCATCAAAAGCCTACCAACAAAGAAAAGTCCAGGACCAGATGGGTTCTCAGCCGAGTTCTACAAAACCTTTAAAGAAGAGCTCATTCCAATACTCCTCAAACGTATTCCATGAAATAGAAGAGGAGGGAAACCTCCCAAACTCGTTCTATGAAGCCAATATCACCCTGATACCTAAACCAGACAGAGACACATCGAGGAAGGAAAATTTCAGACCAATATCCTTAATGAACATCGATGCAAAAATTCTCAACAAAATTTTAGCAAATCGCATACAAATATATATTAAAAAGATAGTGCACCACGATCAAGTGGGTTTTATCCCAGGGATGCAAGGTTGGTTCAACATTCGGAAATCAATAAATGTCATTCACCATATCAACAGACTTAAAGTTAAGAATCACATGATTATTTCAATAGATGCAGAAAAAGCATTTGATAAAATACAGCATCCCTTCATGCTCAAAACACTAGAAAAAATTGGGGTAGTGGGAACATTCCTAAACATTATAAAGGCAATCTACGCTAAGCCCATGGCTAATATCATTCTAAATGGTGAAAATCTGAAAGCGTTCCCCCTAAAAACTGGAACAAGGCAGGGATGCCCTCTTTCACCGCTTCTATTCAACATCGTCCTTGAGACTCTAGCCAGAGCAATCAGACAAACCAAAGAAATTAAAGGGATACGAATAGGAAAAGAAGAACTCAAACTATCCCTGTTCGCTGATGACATGATTATATATTTAGAGGAACCTGGAAATTCCACCAGAAAACTTTTAGAACTCATAAGTGAATTCAGTAAAGTAGCAGGTTACAAGATCAATGCTCATAAATCCAATGCATTTTTATACATAAGTGATGAATCTTCAGAAAGAGAAATTAGGAAAACTACCCCATTCACAATAGCATCGAAAAAAAATAAAATACTTGGGAATCAATCTCACAAAGAGGTGAAAGACCTCTACAATGAGAACTACAGAACACTAAAGAAAGAAATTCAAGAAAACCTTAGAAGATGGAAAGATCTCCCATGTTCCTGGATAGGCAGAATTAATATTGTCAAAATGGCTATACTACCTAAAGTGCTATACAGATTCAATGCAATTCCAATTAAAATCCCAATGATGTACCTTGCAGAAATAGAGCAAGCAATTATGAAATTCATCTGGAAGAATAAAAAACCTAGAATAGCTAAAGCAATCCTCAGTAGCAAGAGCGAAGCAGGGGGTATTGCAATACCAGATCTTCAACTCTACTACAAAGCAATAGTAACAAAAACGGCATGGTATTGGTACCAAAATAGACAGGTAGATCAAGGTACAGAATAGAAGGACATGGACACAAACCCAAATAAATACAATTTTCTCATACTAGACAAAGGTTCCAACAATATGCAATGGAGAAAAGATAGCCTCTTCAACAAATGGTGCTGGGAAAACTGGAAAACCATATGCAATAAATGAAATTAAACCCCTATCTCTCACCCTGCACAAAACTCAACTCAAAATGGATCAAGACCTTGGAATCAGGCCAGAGACCCTGCATCTTGTAGAAGAAAATGTAGGTCCAAATCTTCAACTTGTTGGCTTAGGATCAGACTTCCTTAACAGGACTCCCATAGCACAGGAAATAAAAGCAAGAATCAACAACTGGGATAGATTCAAACTAAAAAGCTTTCTCTCAGCAAAGGAAACTATCAGAAATGTGAAGAGAGAGCCTACAGAGTGGGAGAATATCTTTGCCAACCATACCTCAGATAGAGCGCTAATTTCCAGAATCTATAAAGAACTCAAAAAACTCTACACGAAGAATACAAATAATCCAATCAACAAATGGGCTAAGGAAATGAACAGACACTTCACAGAAGAAGATGTACAAGTAATCAACAGATATATGAAAAAATGTTCAACATCCCTAGTAATAAGAGAAATGCAAATCAAAACTACCCTAAGATTTCATCTAACCCCAATTAGAATGGCGATTATCAAGAACACAAGCAACAATAGGTGTTGGCGAGGATGTGGTGAAAAAGGAACACTCATACATTGCTGGTGGGTTGCAAATTAGTGCAGCCACTCTGGAAAGCAGTGTGGAGATTCCTCAGAAAGCTTGGAATGGAAACACCATTTGACCCAGCTATCCCACTCCTTGGTCTATACCCAAAGGACTTAAAATCAGCATACTACAGAGATACAGCCACATCAATGTTCATTGCTGCTCAATTCACCATAGCCAGATTATGGAACCAACCTAGATGCCCTTCAGTTGATGAATGGATAAAGAAACTGTGGCATATTTATACAAGGGAATATTATTCTGCAATGAAGAATGATAAAATTATGGCATTTGTAGGCAAATGGTCGAAATTGGAGAATATCATGCTAAGTGAGATAAGCCAATCTCAAAAAACTAAAGGACGAATGATCTCGCTGATAAGCGGATGAGGACATATAATGGGGGTGGGACGGGTTAGCATTAGGTTTAGGGTTAGGTTTAGAGTTAGGCTAAGGAGAGCGGTAAGAATGAAGGGAAGAAGGACTGTATAAGGGAAAGAGGGTGGGAGGGGTGGGGGGGAAGGGAAAAAAAAGAAACATCATTACCCTATGTAAATGTAAAAAAAAAAAAAAAAAAAAAAAAAGAATTAAATGAGAACTGGTCAGCATGGGTCTAAGTGACTTAGAGTAGTTATGCCATTGGGGACTTGACAGTCTGAAATCATCCAGCTGTCAGTAAAAAAAAAAAAAAAAAAAAAAAAAAAAAAAAAAAAAAAAAAAAAGAAAGTAAGGGGATATCTTAGGAGGCCATAGTGTCCCTGCTCAAAATAAGGAATTATTCATGCAATTGTGAACATTAAAGAGCATGTAATTCTTGTCCCACCAAAACAAATAATTTCCTTCTGAAGAAAGTACAACACTTACTATGCAATATTTACTAGCCATCATTACTTATTGAATTAATGACTGAGCAGTCTATTCCATTGACATTTTTCTTTTCTTTTTTCTTTTTGTACTGCTGGGGATAGAATTCCAAGGCACCCAGTTCAACCACTGAATGTTATATTGAACCCTTCTTATTTTCCACTTTGAGACAGCATCTCACCAAGTTGCCTACACTGGCCTCAAATTTTCAGTCCTACTGCCTCAACTTTCCAAGTCACTGGAATGACATACACATGCCACTGCTTCTGACCCATTGTATTTTGATTTTTGTCTCATTTTGTTTTTGTGGTGCTGGGGATAAAACTCAGGGTCTGGATCATGCTACGTAAGAGCTTTCTCAGTGAGCCACATTTCCAGATCATATCTGCCCATTTGCATAGAAAGAGCATATTATTTATTTATTTATTTATTTATTTATTTTTGGATTTAGCACAACTTGGGTTTGAATTCTGCTTTAAATTCTGATACATACTAGCTATTCACTAATCCTTCTATGCCTCAGTTTCCTCACCTATAAAATGTAGATTCATATTAATAGTTACCTCCCATAACACCACAGTTATACTTAAATGAAAACCTATCCAATGTATCTGAAAATTTTCTAGGACAGACAACTCAATATTTGTTAGCTAATGTAATTATTACTATTACTACTAATTAACAAGGTAATATTTAGATAATACTTTAATTGATGAAATACTACAATTATACTAACTTGGTATATGTCTTTTAAGTATTCTGTTTTTCAGAGTCTTACATGTCCCTTTCCCTAACATTTCAAAATGACTGACATTGAAATGCTACTCATAATTCATAATACATTATATATAACTGTCAGCATTTAAAATATTTTTTTGGATATAAGATAAAGGACCATTTCACAATCTTTGGTGCCTTAACCTTAAGTGGGTTGTGATTAAACAAAAGGTCTGTGACAGTTTTACTCTTTTGGTGGCATTTAAATATATTTTAGTTATTTATAAAAAGTCATATGGGTAAAGAGGGCTGAATAACAACAACAAAAATACCAAATTAAAAGCAAAGTTATTATTATTTTTTTTCAAGAAACTTGAGTCAAAGGAAACAGAATTCAAGTGAATTAGTATAGCTCACTTGTTCAGTATTTAGATTTATAGCACACATGTAAATCTATTTCCAATGTTTAATACCAGTATTATTTTTCAGAAGGACAGTTTACAATTTTCTACTTCCAGAAATGCTTTTGAATGAGAGAAAATGCTTCACTTGATATTGAGTTCTATCATTTCATTTCCAAATCTTTGGCTAAGGAAATATGGAGTTTTTAAGGACAGTGAATTCTGAGAGATAGTAGAATAGGTCAACTACATAATAGGAATTCAGGTTATAAGTGGTAAATAAATGGGAAGATAAAACAGGTAAGTACAGTTGGGTATTGGTATTTTTAAGTAAAACTTTTATAAATAATACTTTTTTAGTGGTAATAACTGCTTATAATTACTCTTTTATGTTTATAATGATGCAACTAAACATAATCAACCTATAATTGCATATATGCAATAAATCTATATATAAAAAACAAAATATAAAAAATATATGTAGTAATACCTACAACCACAGATGAACAGAGCCCTTTCACTTCTGAAGAGGTTAAAAATTGACAGATTATAGCAATCTATGCAAGCACACACACTGACACACACACATACACAGACCTTAAGAGAAAGTGAGAATCTTATCTGAATAAGATTCATGTCCCTGCTTTCCCAAGGGTCATTTTATTTACAAGAAGCTCTCAGTAGAACTTTAGCACATATTTATTGTAGAAATAACAGGGAAGAAAATGGATAAATAGAAGTGCATTTGGAGCTTTACAAAACCTTCCTATGTGATAGGTGCAAACAAGCAGAACACAGGAATTGTTAAAATACTTAATACAGAGTATATGTTCTGCTCTCAATAAAATTAAGCTAGAAACAAATAAAAAGATGAGGAGAATTTGCCCAGTATTGGAAATAAACAACTTTTAGTAACAAGGAAAATAAAGTTTTACTTATAATTGAATGCCTAAAAATAACAAATTTTACAATACTTTTTATATATTTGCTGCTGCTAACACAAAACCACAATCTATTTCTTTGTATATGTAATCAAACTAATTATAGTTTACTTAAAATACAAAAGGACATCTTCCCATGTCAACATACATTTATAATTTTTCCATCTTCACAGTTCACATAATATCCCATGCTAGGAATGCACTGCATTTTACTTATACTACCAGCAATGTGGTTGATTCTTAATTCATGGCTATTTTAGGCAGTGCTGATAAAAGAAACTGTATTATCTCTTATTATTTCCTAAAGATATTTTATATAATGGAATTGATGAGTAGAGACATACACATTATTAAAACATTCAGTACTTTGTGTATTTGAAAAGTCCTAAATAACTTACACTTCGTGCAGCCTAAGTACCACTGCTCTTTCTCCTTGCAAATTTTTTAGTTGAAAAACAGTATTTCATTTATCATTTAATTTCTACTCCTTCTCTTATCAGGGACACTAAATACTTTTTCCTACATTGATAGAACACTTGTGAATCTGGAAAAGAGTACCTTCCCTATTTAAAATAGAGTTCAGAGGCTGGGAGTGCAGCCCAGTGTTACAACACTTGCCTATTTCTTTTTTAATTTTTTATGTTTTTAAATTTTTTTTGATTCATTGTACACAAAGTTTTTATTTCTCTGGTTGTACACGAAGTAGAGTCACACCATCTGTGAACCACACATGTACAAAGGGTAATAATGTTTGTCTCATTTCATTATCTATCTTCCCCACAGCTCCCCTCCCCTTGGCACAAGTGGATTTTATAGAACAAAACATAAAAAGTAAGGCTTTCAAAATTTGTGAATAAAAATGTCAATGGTTTCCCTAAAAACTGGTTTCTTTGTAGACTTGATAAAGAGTTCTAGAGCATACCACATAGTCTTTTTGCACCGCCTTCATGGGGTTCACATGCCCTTAGAAGGACTAAATATTTAAAATGAGCAGACCCAGGGAGACTTCAAAAAAATTGTTATGCCCTGAAGGCAAAACAAACACATTCACTTCCCATTCAATGGTCCATCCAAAAATCTACACAAAATTATAGAGTCAGACTGAGAAGTCAGAAAATAATTAATATTTTGATTGTAAAGTCTATCAAGCTTTAAAATAACATCTTTAATATGCATATTTTCTATGAAATGATTCTTTAAAGAAATCATATATTTAAAAGTAACCATATATTCCACAGTCTAATATTAGATGAGATGGTATACTGACAAATTGAGTAAAACATTCTTAATACTTTTTAACTATTAACACATTCAAAGGCATAAAATATTTAGATGAATTATTTCAATAAAATGAACACAAAATTAGATAAACAGGAAGAGTGAAAAACAAGTTAGAAGTAACAAAAGTTCTTGATCTTTAGATCAAAAAATAATAAGAGAAATACAACTTAAAATAACATGCTTATATGTACTCTAATCAAAACTTAAAAACAGTAGTAAAAGGAACATTTTGGAAAATAAAATATTCAGTTTCAAAATCCTATATATTAGTAAGTAGGTTTCTTAGTATCTAGTAAAATATTATGTTTATTGAAAGCATTAACAGAATTATTAGATTTTAAATATAATCTAATTTGACAACCAGTAGACAGAGAAAAGAAAGTATTGTCACAAGTCAGGCTTTGCATCACCCATTTTTATCCAAGACTTGCTACCACTGCCCAGTGCTTGTCAGATGGGTCCTATATAACTCCACAGTTTTTCTGTGATTCTATCAATTTTCTGGCTACCCTGGTGACTTTGCTCCAAAGAACTGCTTCCTGAGGAATGACCCAAAAAATTGCACCTTCCAAAGGCCCAGTGTAGAATCTTCCCTTGAACTCTAATTTAAGACAGTCCATTTGCTAAATGAGTTCCATTCACTTGATCCCAGACAATTCGACCCATTAGTGTACATAACCACTTGGCTTTACAGCAGAAGGTCTCATAGAGTGTCACCGCAAGCAATAAAACCTCTTAGATTTTCATTCACTCAGTCTCACTAAATTCTAGCTCTTTCACACAAGGTTACCATGAACAAGGTTACCTCTCAGAGGTCATGGACAATGCTCCATCTAGAAGTTCCAACAATCTTAACTTGTCCTCTCTTAGCAGTGTGATGGGTCACTCTCTTCTTTTGAAATCCTCCTCCAATGTTCAGCACAGGAAAGGAAACTTTTGGGTTCTCCTTCTCCCCTACAGCTGTATATTTCTTAGGAACTGATTTTTGAAGAAATTGTATATTTAAAAGTATGCCAGGCACAATGTTACATGCTGTTATCCCAGGAACATTGTGAGTTCAAAGCCAGTCTGATGAGTCCCTAAGTAACTTACAAATTATTTTATAATTTTCTATAAAATACAAAAAATTGCTCAGGATGTAGCTTGGGTTTGAATACCCCTGGGTTCAATCCCTGGTACAAAATCAAAAGTAGCCACTTGAGGGGGTCTAAAGATAGTGGAATGGAGGAAGGGTGTGCTTTCCTGCACTTTCTCAGCACCAGAGTTACAAAGAGAGAAGACTACTCCTCATGAGGTGGGTAACTAAGGAAACCCACAGAAATGCTAATAGTGAACTATGAAAGAAACCATAAAGACACAGAAAGTCAGAAAACCTTAAACACAATTTAAGATCTAATAGATTAGAGATGTGACGGTTTGGTTGCCAGCAGGGCATACATAAGACACTGAGGGGAAGGAGGATTGCAAGCAAAGAAGAGTGAGGTCAGTTGATAAGAAATAAATTAATTTTTAAAATGTCATGGGGGAACCTGTGAACTAGAGAGGAAGGCTAATCTTAATGGACACAGACCAGTGAAAACCACCCCAAATCGCTCAGTGGCAGACAGTACATCAAGAAATGGGATAACTGAAGTGGAACATGTTCATGAGCATGGAAATCATTCCTGTGTGGGGGAACCAATCACAAGTGCAGGAACCATCTATAACACTACCCAGTAGCAAGCAGAGACAAGAGACCAAGAATTCCTAAAGGAAGTTGTCAGCAGTTGCCTATTATAATTCCTGGCATCTCCCTGAACCTGAGTGACTGAAATAGGAACAAAGAAAACTGTACCAGAATCATACAGGATCTGGATACCAAGGTGAGAAAACTCCCTTTGTTGATGATACTCCACAAGAGCTATTGGGAAGACACTTATGGCAACTACACAGGAGCATCTACACAACACTGTGGACACCTGGTATTTCATAATCATGGCACAGAAGTGAAACCTGTGGAGGTTTATTCTCTATGCCTTAAAAATGGATTTTACCAGTGGCCTTAGAGATATAGCCTACAGAGACCAGTATCTCCCCTGCAGTAAAAGACATGGAACTAATCCAAAATGCCCACTGATGGGGCTTCAAGGTTCAGCCAAAACTAAAACTCAACTACTGGAACTTCCAACTTAGAACTCTGCACCACCCCCACTTCTGTAATACACAATTTGTCAGCATTTCCCAGTCTAGCCCACCCTGTACTAGGAGACTGGAAGTTAAGACCTACTACAACCACCTTTTGGCCCTAGCAATAAGAACCAGTCACTAAGTGAGGAAGACAGAGGTTTTGAACTTAGCAACCCATAGCTCTTGACCCATGCTTACAAAGACAGCAATAAACATAAAGAGTAAAAAACCATCCATGCCAACAAACCCTTTACTGCCCATTAAGATTTTCTCTCATTTTTATTGTCTATTTTTATCTGTATTTACCAAGTTTTAATACACTTTTTTTGCTTATTCATCACTTTTAACTTTGAACTTCTTCAAATTTTCAAATATCATTTCCTTTTATTGTATTATTTTGAACTTTTATCCATTTTGGAACATTTGTGTATGATGTATGTGGGTATGTATATTTTCTCACTGTGATCAGATTTGAAATATATATAGATATTCATACAATTATACATTCAGTTTCACTGTATTCTCTGTGCCTGTTTATGCTTAGGCCTTGTATTAACATAGGTGGGGTATAAATCCATGGGTTAGAGTTGTTTTGATCTTACATTTGCTTGTTTGCTTATATCGAGTTTTTCCCCCTCTTATTGAACACTGAAATCTCTTCCCCGACTAATAGCTAAATTTTTCTATTTCTTCTTCTTCTTTTATTTATTACTTCTAGTTAATTTGTATTTTCCCTTCTTTATAGCAAACTTACATATCTGTGAGTATTGAGAATTGAGAGCAGATTTGTTTGCCTGATTCCTCATGTTTTCAGAAGACTTGCACATCATTTGAGATGTATTCCCCTGTGTCTTTTGTATATTTTTATATGTGGTTATAATTTTATTTTGGGACTTCTTATTTGGTATATGAGTATATGTCCAAGGGTGTGACTGGAGGACCACTCTGGTTTTTCCTCCTTGGTGTCTGATTGTTGGTTTGGGGACTTTTATCCCTAATTCTATGTCATTATGTAATTTTGAAGCTTAGGTGGGTCTAGATTGTGTGTAGGTTTGGAGTTGCTGTTACTTGATTTGAGGTGTGAATATTGCTGAGCTGCAGGATCTCTATTCTGTGAATTTGGATTGTCCCAAATACTTTACAACTTCTCTTGGAGGAAGAGGGGAGCCAGGAATAATACTAATGTTAATAAATGCACAGCCTTTAGGTAAATGTCCAGTGTCTACTTTGATATCTATAACACTGTCACCTATACAGGAATGGTTGGGTCAGCATTTAACAGCAGTACTAACAAAAAACTGTGATACACATCACACATTAAACAGCAGATGTTTACTATCCATTGACTATACTAATATTCAGAACAACACGATGAGGTAGGAAGTACATAAACTACATAATTCTGTTACTAAGTGGAATTGCACTTTCTTATGTGAACAGATAATATGGTATGAAGGCAAGGGAAATATTTCAAAAATCCATCGAATTATTAGAAAATAGTTTGAACATTTATACTCAAACTAGAAAATCTTGAAAATCTTGACAGATTATGAAAGGCCAGTGATCTACCCAAATTGAACCTTGAGGATACAGAAAACTTAAACCAATATGTGGTAATGAAATTGAAGCAGCTATTTAAAGCCTTCCCCCCCCCAAAGAATCTCTGGACCAGATGGATGCTCAATCAAGCTCCCCTGGATCTTTAAAGAATAACTCTTGCCAATTCTCTTCAAATTATTCCATAAAATAGAAAAAGATGGAACACTCCAAAGCCCATTTCATGAAGCCAGTGTCATTATCATCCTGATTCTAAAACTAGACAAAGATGCATTAAGGAAATAAAATTCCAGACCAATATCCCTAATGAACATGTATTCAAAAATAAAATATTGGCAAACCACCTTTAAGAACACATCAAAAAGATACCATGATCAAAAGGACATAATCCCAGCAAAGATGGTTCAACATATGTAAATCAATCAATTCAATTCACACTTACATAGAGTTAATGATCACAATCATGGAATTATGTCAAAAGATACAGAAAATGCATTGAACAAAGGCCAGCACCCACTCAGGTTTAAAACACTAGAGAAACTAGGGGTAAAAGAAATATCCCTCAATATTATCAATGTAGTACATGAAAACCCCAAAGTCAATATCACACTAAATGGAGAAAAACTGAAAGCAGTTTCTCTAAAATCTGGAACAAGACCAGTACATCCAGTGTCATCATTCCTACTCTGCATAATCCTTTAAATTCTAGTCAGAGCTATAAGACAAGAGAAGGAAAGTAAAGGAATGCACAAAGGAAAAGGAAAAGTCAAATTATCTCTGCTTGTTGATGACATTATTCCCTATTTAGAGACTCCAAAAGCCGCACCAGAAGAGCTGATAATCAAATGTAGCAAAATAGCTAGATACAATTACAACATATATAAAAGCCTTTCCTGTACTCCAATGATGAATCTTCTGAAACACATTAGAAAAGTCATCATCCTCTTGTATTTCACGACCTCTGACCAAGTAGTGACAGTGACACGCTGGTGGTATACCTGTATATGTTAGTTTAGCATTTTCTGCATTGTGTTAGAGTGAAATGGATGTCAGGTTGTCGCTTACACAAATTTTTAATATAAAATCTTTTATCAAGGGAGCATCTTTGGACTCTTTTTAAAACCGTCTGAACCATGACTTGGAGCTGGCAGAGCAGGCTGTGGCTGAGGACTTCAGCACAGCCATCCACATCACTGTTGAAGAAATTACAATTTACATCCATTCCAAGTTGTAAATGCTAGTCTTTTTTTTTCCAATAAAAAGATCATTAACTTGGAAAAAAAGTCATCCTATTCACAATAACCTCAAGTAAAATCTTAGAAATAATTCTGACCAAGGACCTGAAAGATCTCTACAGTGAAAAAAATAGAATGCTAAAGAAAGTAATTGAAGAAGAATTTAGAAGATGGAAAGACCTCCAATGCTGTCCATGGACAGAATTTTATCAAAATTGCCACATTACCAAAGGCATTACAGATTTAATGCAATTTCTGTCAAAATACCAATGACATTCTTCACAGAACCAGGAAAGACAGTTCTAAAATTCATTTGAAAGAATAAGAGACCCAGAAGAGCTGGAGTACTCCAGAGCAGGAAGAGCAAAACTGGAGGTGTCACAACATGGAACCTCAACTTAATACTACAGCGCTAACAAGAACATCAGGGTAAGTGACACCAAAACAGACATGAAGATCAATGGAATAGAAAACAGCTACTCTCATCTGATACTCTACCAAGTTGCCAAAACACATCCAGCACAAAGGAAAAGCCTTTTAAACAAATGGTGCTGGGAAAAGTGAATATCCATATGTAGAAGAATGAAACTTGAACCCTAAGGCTCTTAGCCTGAATAAAAGTAAATCCAAAGTGAATCAAACACCCAGGAATTAGAATATCAAATCTTTAACAGCTGAAAGAAAATGTAGGCTCGGCACTCTAAAATACTGGCAGATACATCAACTTTTGTAGAATGACTACTAAAGTATTAGAAATAAAACAAAGAATCAGTAAGAAGGATGACTTCAAATTAGAGGTTCTTCATGCAAAATGAGAAAAGAGCTTGAAGAGAGTCCACGGAATGGGAGATCATTGCCACCTGTTTCTCACATATGGAATCAATGCCCAAAATATATAAAGAGCTCAAAAAATTTAACATCAAAACCCTGACAATCCAATTAATAAATAGACAAAAGAGTTAAGAACTAAAAATAGATACTAATCTAAAAAGGAAATACAAGTGGTCAATAAATACATGAAATAAAATGTCCAACATCCCTAGCTATTGGGGAAATCAAAACACACTCAGATTTCATCTCCTTCTAGTCAGAATGGCAATTATCAAGAATATAATGCTAATAAATGTTGACAAGGATGTGGAGGAAAAGGTACACTTATTCTTTGTTGATAGGACTTCAAATTAGTACAACCACTTTGCAAAGAAATATGCAGATTCCTCAATAAATGGGAAATAAATCCACCATGATGCAGCTATCCCACATCTTGGTTTACAGCCAAAGATCTAAAATCTATACACTGTAGGGATATGGCACATCGATGTTTCTAACAGTACAATTTACAATAGTCAAGATGTGGAAGTAACCTAGCTGCTGTTCAACAGAGAAATGTATGAAGAAAATGTGGTATGTACACACAATGGAGTTTTACTCAGCCATTAACAATAAAATAATGGAATTTGCTGGTAAATGGCTAGAATTGAAGAACATCATAGTAAGAGATAAGACAGACCCAGACATTCAAGGTTTGAATATTTTCTCTGATATGCAGAAGCTAGGTGAAAATAAGTATGCAGCATCAGAGGAGGGAAATTTCATGATAACACAAGAGAGATCAGTGAGGTAGAGGAAAAAGTTTGAGGGCCAAAAAAGAGGCATGGAAAAAGTGAAGAACAGTAGAATGAATCTGATCAAACTGTGCTACATACATGGATGAATATACCACAGTGAATTTATATGCACAAGGCACTCATTAAAAAAAAAAACCTATAAAAAATAGAACTATCATTAAAGGAAAAGGAATAGGGGGAGGGAGTAACAAAGGGAAAGGAAAAGTACGGGAGTTGAAATGGAGTAAATTTTACTCCATACTTGTATAATTATGTCAAAATGAACTGCAATATTTCCTGCATTTAAAATAAACTAATAACAAATAATTACCCCCCAAATGAAATAATCATCTTACCAGATGTTTCAGATACTGTTACATTATATCTCAAATTAAGTTTTATAAAACTAATGGTGCCTAAAGCTAGCAAAGTAGGCATCACAGATAATAGAATTTCAGCATCTATGGTGCCTTTATACATTTAGATTAGTCATTTATAGCAAACTGAGCAGATGTGAGTGAGAGAATAATAAGTATCTGAATGTTAGGCAAAAACACAAAATTTACATTTGAAAATTTCCACAAAATGTATAAACTTCTGCATGCTATGCAACATTTATTTTTGAAGTGGTAATAATTTTACAGTTCCTGTTGCTTGTTTTCTCTAGCACAGGTTTTAAATGAGAACAGTATTATATTCTAGAGAAAATGAAAAATATCAATGTAAAAATGTGAAGTGAAAGATAAGTTTAAAGTGATATACTTTTTACTGAAGTTAATTTTTCTGCAAACTTTCTAAGCTCAGTGATCATTATTATTATAAGAAAAACTTTATCTTTAAAGGTATGAATGGTAAATAGACTTTTTTGAGATATTTAATACTGTCACAAATACCTAATTTGTGTGAAGCAGCAAATACAAGTAACTATAATATAATAAATTTTATTAACATAAACAAGTGATGTGTAAGATTTGGTTCAAGGGTTGTAGTTTGCAAACTCCTGGTTTAGATCACGTTACATATGAAGTTGTTAGATAGGCAGTTTTAGGAATTATTTGTGATCCTTCATTCAGAAACATGCAACTGTAAGCATGTACCAATTTAATGTTTACACAAAAACAATTGAGGAATGTACTAGAAAATTTTTAAAATGACCAACTTGATTAATGTGGCTGTAGAGTTCAAAAGAGTCAAAAAACTACAGTAGAATAATAATAAAAGGAAAAAGTGAACAATGGAGTTATTCACTTAAAATATTTTTTGTCATAAACTCAAAAAGTAATAATTCAGATAATAACAAAACAATAGAAAAACCTTTTACAAAAATAAAGAATAAGCAAGTTGGGCATGGTGGCACATGGACTTGGGAGGCTGAGGCGAGAGGATTCCAAGTTTGAAGCCAACCTTAGCAATTACCAAGGGCCTACACAATTTAGCCAGGCCCTGTCTCTCAATAAGATAAAAAGACCTGGGGATTATGCCTCAGGGGTTAAGCTCCACTGGGTTCAATCCCTGGAACAACAACAATAAATAAAAATAAGCAAACATACTTAGCCATATGATCCTTCCAGATTCTAGTCCAGGTTGTAAAATGCTTGGAGGCCATCACTTCCATTTTTATAAGACTAAACTTTGAACCAACTGGTGGCAACTCTTCCTAGAGCCATTAGCCAACTAATTTCATATATATATATATGAAATTATATATATATATATATAAACTATATTTTACACAAGTGAATCTAGTATACAAAAACTATTTCATCAAAAGTAAGAAAATATACATTCTTCTTGAAGGCACACAACGTCATTCTCCAGAAGAGATCATATTTTAGTTTACAAAACAAGTTTTAAGACACTTAAGAATATTGAAATCATATTAGGTATCATATCTGAGCACACTGACATGAAATTAAAAATAAATAGCAGGAAAATTCACTAATACATGGAAAACAAACCACATGCTCCTAAACAACCAATGGATCAAAGGAAATTTTTAAAAAATAAAGCATGAGTTGAACATATTTAGAAATACCATACCAAAATTAGTAGGTTGCAGTAAAAGAAAATCCATGTAACAGGCAAGTTTATAGCCATTTTTGATTACATCAATAAAGATAGAGGGCCTGGTATAAACAACCTGGTAATATACCTGATGGTACTAAAAAAAAAGAAATTGAAGTCAAAGAATATAGAAAAAAGCAAAGAACCAAAGCAGAAATAAGTGAAATAATGACTGATAAACCAATGGAAACAAATTTTAAAAACTCAAGAGTTTGTTTTTTCTTTTTAAGAAGATAAATTTTAAAAAAGCAAACCTTAAGTCAGACAATATAATGAAAAAAAGATGACTGAAATACAATAAAAAGAGTAGACACTAAAATTGATATCATAGAAATACAAGGTATAATAGAAAGTACCATGAAGATAACCTAGAATGAATGGGTAAATTCCACAATACAAATAACCTTCCCAGACCGAATCATTAAGAAAAAATCAGAACATACCAACAAGAAGGAGATTGGATCTGTAGTAGAAAGAATCTCATCAAACAAATGCCCAGGATTTGATGGCTTTCTTACTGTCCTCTAACAAATGTTCAAGGAATACCATTTCCTTCTCAAAATGTTAAAAAAAAAATAAGGGGAGGAAATATTTCCCAAATGATATTACCAGACTATCATTACCCTAATACCAAAACCACATGAGATTAAAATATCAAAGACCAGTAACTCTGATGAACGACATAAGAAAAATGAAAGTACACAAACCATTGTGATCACATCCACAAATACACAAGAGGAATTCAACAATATTAAACATACTTCCTTGATTAAAAAATAGACTTTCAACAAACTAGATATATAAGGAATGAAACTAAATAATGAACGTGTATGACAAAAATCAAGCTAACAAAATGCTGAAATAGGGAAAAGTTAAATATTTTCCTCTATTATTAGTTAATAAGAGAGGATGCTCAATCTTACCAAATTTATCAACATATTCCAGGAAGGCCTAGTAAGCAATTAGGCACAAAAGAAAGAAAAAAATTAAGAAGGGCCTGGGTGTGGGGATACATCAGGTTGAAAATAAAAACAAGTTAAGCTGTCCTTAATGGCAGATGACATATGTTATATCTAAAATACTCTAAAGACCACACACACACACACACACACACACACATACACAAAGAACTATTATCTTTTATGCTGCAGGATATGAAATCAACATATAAAAGTTGCATTTCTATACACTAACAAGGAACTACTTGAAAAATAAAATACAATGCCACTTATGATAGATACAAAAAATACTTTAAAAATCTCCATAAAAATTCCAGGGACAAAAAAAAATCCTACAAATCACAAGGAACCACAAAGGTCTTCAAATATCTAAAACAATCTTGAGCAAAACCAAATCTGGACACATCGTACTACTTGAATAAAACCTTAGAGATAAAAGTAGTAATTAACACAGGATGGTAACAGCATAAAAATAGATAAAAAGGCAAATGGAATGAAAGTCCAGAAAAATAATCCATGCACTTGCAGTCAATAAGTTTTCACAAGTGCTGAGAATACACAATGAGGAAAAGTCTGTCTCTTTAATAAATGGTAATACCTGGAAATCTAGCTCACTAAATACAGAAAAATTAAGTTACACTGTTTCCAAATCATATATAAATAAAAGTCAGTACAGGACAAATTAAAAACTTAAATGTAATTATTAAAGCTGTGAATATACTTGAAGAAAAAAGGGGAAAAACCCTCTCCAGCATTTAAAAATATTTTTAAACCTTTATTTTACTTATTTATTCTTGATGTGGTGCTGAGGATAGAACCCAGGGACTCCACATGTCCAGTTTTCTATCACTTAGCCACACCCTCAGCCCTCCCTGACATTTTTAGGAGTTGATTTTTTTAAATATATAAATCTAAAGCACAACCACCAAAGCAAAACTAGGCAAATGAAATTGTATCCACCTAAGAAACTTCAGTAAAACAAAGAAGGGAAAGACCAAGAGAAGGAAAATTCAACCCACCAAAAGTTAGAAAGCGCTTGCAAGACTTAAATGGAACATGTTGTTAATAGCTCAACTGAACAACTCATCAGTAAGAAAAAAAAAGGCAATTAAACAATAACAGTGAACCTGAATAAATATTTTTCAAAAGAAGACAAACAAATGGCCATTAAATATTATGAAAAAAAATGTTCAACATCCCTGATCATCAAGTAAATGCAAATTAAAATCACAATGAAATATCACACAGATAGTAGCTTACCTACTACGAAAGGACAAAAATTAAATGTTATTGAGGATACAGAGAAAAAGAAGCCCTTGTACATTGTTGGTAGTAATATAAATTGGTACAGACCATTAGGGGAAAAAGTATACTAGTTCCTGAAAATATGGGAAACAGAACTATCAATTGATCTAGTTATCTCACTCCTGAATATGTAGGTCAATGAATATAAAATGTCTATGCCAAAAGATGTATCTATGCTTTCATGTTTATTGCAGCACTATTCACAATCTAAGTGTCCATCAAAAGATGAATCGATAAATAAATGATAGTATATATACACAGTGGAATACTAGTAAGGCCTAAAAAAAAAAAAAAAAAAAAAAACTTCCCTTTTTAACAACATAGATAAATCTCAAGGACATTTCATTAAATAAGCCAGGCATAGAAAAATATGCACTGTGTGATCTCAACTCATGTTTAACAAACATAAATAATTAGAAGCCACAGAAGCAGAGAGAATCGTGTTCACCGAGTATTAGGGCAGGGGAGTGGGGGGATGGGATTTGGTATAAATTGGTCAATGGCTAGAAAATCCAGGATAGCTAGGGGGAATAAATTCATGAGATGAACAATGCGGTGACTGCAGTCAATAACCATGTACTCTTAAAAATCACGAAGAAGTCCGTGGTGGCGGAGCGGCAGTCGCCTGCGCCCTTCCACGACTGCAGGAGCTGTATCCCGACACCCAGCGGAAGTGCCTGCAGAGGAGCCAGGATGCTGCCCCTGCCGGCGCCCTGCCTCAGCCCACCGGGCTCCCAGGCCGGCAGCACTGGCCTCCTGAAGTGTCAGGATGTCTGAACCGAAGGCGGTGATCAGGAAGGCAGACCTCTTTATGAGGACATGCAACAAGAAGTCGCCTCATTTCCGTTTGTGTATAAAACACTTCTCCCTTTTGTGGTCCAAAATTATTATTTTCATAATGCTGTATTCCACCTACTGGGTCTAAGTTAATTATTTTCTCCTCAACATCATCCTTTACTTTTAATTTTAATGAGGATATGCATGGGAGAAATTATTCATAACTCTATAGGTACAAACTCATTCATATGTGTAAATTCATTCATATTTTTAAAACATATTAATATTTATTGAATCTTATTAAGACCAGGAAGGGCTCCCTATACTTGCAGCCAGTACAGAAAGTCATTAAGGATTGATAGGTTGTTACATAAACAAAAGTCTATTGTGTGTAGGTCAATAAAACAAAGGTAAGTGTTTATACTATTAAATTAAATACTGTATTAATTAAATTTATACTGTAAATTAAAAACAATAAACAGTGGCAGCAGCATAAATTCACTCATTGATAAACAGTATATATTATTATGCACATGTATATTTGATGTGATATTTTAATAAGGTACAAAATTTCCAGTTAAACGTATTTTCTTTTGAATTTTAAATATCACTAAACTGCTATCATATACATAGCAAAAACAAAAAAAATTTCACAGCACATCTGATTTTATAAATAATATTCCTAGAAATATGTTCTGTGATATAAAATGTATAATAAAGAATAAAATTGAAAAGATTTATGATTCAGTAAAAGTTAAAAAATCTGAATGGAACAGAAATGAAATATTATTTATCAGTCTTAGAACTACCCAAAAATGGCCAATGAAGGATGTTTGAAAAAAATAAAATTACATAAAAAGGGGAAACAAGACACTGAAATGAAAAGATAAAGAGAAAAATAAGCTCAAAGTAGGTGGATAAGCAACAGTGAAGCACTGTTTATATATATATATATATATATATATATATATCATGTTATGATTAAATAACTAATAAATTTCATTTAGAATTGAAAACTCAAAAATATGGCAGATAAAAGTTAAATGTTGGATGCAAAATAAAATTCTATTTATACATAGCTAAAAAATTTAAAATTTGTTAATAACTGATATATAACTTCTCAGAAAATAAAATGGAGAAGCGAACTGTTTTAAACATTCAGGACATAAATTAAAGGAAATAATATTGAATAAAGAAAATGACTTGATTTCTACTCAAATTTTTACTCAAATTTTTCTCTATTTATGCAGAATCAGCTCTTCGAATCCTCTCAATTACCTTCAAAACCAAGACTTTTCATGAATTCAATAATTGTCCTTAGAGAATAATATTCCTTAGTTCACATGGAATTAAAAATATGAGAATTAAATTTAAAGTTTCCTATGATGAAGTTTCATCTCTTCTATGTTTGGTATTGTTTCTGGGAGTTTGATATTTACTTATTTAATTCTTTCTCACTAACACTGTGATACCCCCTCCTTTCCAATCCTAATTTCAGCAAAATAAAATCATCCTCTGAGCCATGTATTTTTCTTATTTTGCCACTTTTCTCCCTCAAACACCTGTTCCCTATTTTCCCCTCAAATAATTACAGAAATAGCTACTTGCACACATGTTCAATTCTACTCCTTTACTCTTTAAACTTTAATCAGCATCTCTCCACTAAAATTTTTGTGGCTCAAATTTCTAGAGGACACGTTTTCGTTTCTGCACCTAAACCCAAGACATTGTTATACTCTTCTTTATCAACTAAAGCACTCTCTACTACATTTCTATATTAATATGTTCAATCTTTCTGCTAAAACTCACTCAATTCATTAGTTAGAGAATTCCTAATTTATCTTTTAATTCATGTGCACAACCAATCTACAAGCACTTTACAGTTGTAAGACCACTAGAAAGTATCTCAATATTGTTATTTTTGTGTATTTGTGCCCAGATTCTTCGTTGGGCTAACCACAAATTCCTTCCACTCAACTCTCCACTGTCACACCAAACCTAACTCTCAAACCACCTGAATAAGTATTACAGTCATCTGTTCCCCTTACTGATCAACCTTTACCTCATTTCCTTCTGCTCTGAGAACAAAATCTGAATTTATTAGCTTTCTTACATTATGTTAATGATGAGGCCCTTTCAAATATTGTTTCTTTTAAGATGAAAAAGAACACCAAACCAATGAATCTATGATCTAGTCTGAAATATGCAACCTACATTAAACTCTACCACGAGATTATCTGGTATTCCATGAAAAGTAGATTCTGGCATTGCTTCAAAAGCTTCATTATTCAACCTTCCATATCAACAAGTCTCATTTTCATTGGTACGTGTGAATAAGTACACATACCTCTCTAAAATGTTCCTGTGGTGAAAGGAGAGCTTCTTCCTTCCATCAGCGGGTTCCATGGAAGTGGCAAACCTGGGCAGCCAAGCAGCTCTTAATAGCAGAACTCAGAAGCTCACGGCCAATTTTCTTGCGGGGGCGTCCGGAATTCCATCCAGTGCTTGACAAAGATCCTCTGGAGGATGATTGCAAAGGCTCATCCTAAAAGGAATTGCCGGATGTTTTGCTCCGGAGCATGGTGTTTTCTCTGCTGTGTTTTTCTGATAATATATTACTCATTTCAGTCTGAACGGATTGCTTAAGGGGATGAAGGGAATACAACAAAAATTCCAGAAAATATTACCTACAATCTGAAAAACAATGGGTCTTTACCATTAACAAAATTAAAAATAATTTTGCAACCGTGCAATGAGTCTCTGAAAGCCTCTGGAGAAAATAGTTATAAATCTGCCTTTCTCTCCAACAGGCTGGTTAAATTTTAACAATGCTTTTGTTTATGTGTGGTAGTGAGGTAAGAGAATAAGGTTCCAAAACATTCCTTCCTTCCTACAAAAAATATGTCACCCCTATAATAAATGTTGGCACACAATATCCATTGGCACCGCTGCCCTCCTGTAACCCTTAACTCAGCAATTTAGATATTAACCAGAGAGACCTAATAGAAATGGTCACATGAGATTACTTGTCTATCTGTTTAACCACGAGAATATTAAGAATAGTCTTAGGTCACATAGAGTTTAGATATTAAGGAAGTAAATATTGTATTAGCTCATCAATGTAGTTAGATATTCTTAAAACAATTGTGATTAGGTAAGGATGATCTGTAAGGTTGTTGTTTTCTGCCTATGCTTTGAAAACTTCTTTAATATTAACCACAAGACTGCCATTATAGCCTGAAGAAAACTGTATATAAACCCAGCCCTCCCCAGAATAAAGTGGGATTGATTGCACCAGAACTAGAGTCTGTGTCTTTCATTCTCCATCCATCGCCGACGCTGTCTCCCCGCGCCCCGTTTACCGGTGTGGAACCCATGGACTCCTGCTAGGGCTGGACCCCGGCAAGTGGCGCCCAACGTGGGGCACTCTGGTAAACCCCCCATTTATTATTAATTTCTTTCCTTTTCGAGACAGCTAGGATCCTGCCTGGGGTGCCGCGGACCCCTCGGTAGAGAAGGCCGAGAAAGGATAGGCAGGGATAGAAAGAACAGCTACCATGGGAGGTAGTGAAAGCAAAGAAAGAACATTATTTATTGATATTGCTAAGCACTTACTAACTAAAAGAGGAATGCACGTAGGAACAGCTCAATTAAAAAGATTTTTTCATTTTGTGCAAGAATGTGCCCCTTGGTTTCCTGAACAAGGTACCTTAGATGTTAAAACCTGGAAAAAGGTAGGTGATGCTATGCATGCACATTATAGATTATATGGCAATGAAAGAGTCCCCACGGATGCTTTTACATTGTGGAATCTTTTTAGGGACTGTTTAGACCCTAGACATGAAAGTGAGCAGTTAAGTAAAAGGGTAAGATCACCAGATGAAATTTCAGAAAAGGAGCCTTTGCTGACAGCCTCGGTTAAAAAATATACAGAGGAAACTCAGAGTGAAAGTGAAGGTGAATCAGACGATGATGAAGACGGCAAAAAGGAGAAAGGTCTACCTGATCAGCTCTCCCCGTCTGATGAGGAGGACTTGGAAGAAGCCGCTTTCAGATATCACAATGAGGATCCACCTTTGGTGGCTCCTGTTGTGCCGGCCCTTCCTAAACCCCCAGATAAAATAAAAAGGAAAGTCCAAAAGGTAGGATTTCTAGGTGCTGTTCGTGAGGCACAAAAACAGGGAGATGTTGGTATTTGTTGCCCCATAGTATGGGCTATAGATGAGGGAGGAGAGCCTCATTGGGAGCCTCTCTCTTTTAAAATATTAAAAGAACTAAAAACAGCTGTAAAAGATTTAGGACCTACTTCCCCTTATACTCTGCAGCTAGTGGAGAATGTGAGCTCACAGTGGCTGACGCCTTTTGATTGGCAACAAACTGCAAAGTCGTGTTTAACACCAGGGCAATATTTACTTTGGAAAACAGAATATGAAGAATTAGCAAAAGCCTCTGTACAATTACAGATGGACAGAAGAAGAAATAGAATAACCTTAGGACAGTTAACAGGAACAGGGGATTGGCTTACTCCTGCAGAACAGATTAAACTTCCTAGAAAGGTTTTAGAGGAAATTTCTAAATTTGCTCAGTTGGCATGGAGGCGATTGCCTTCTGCTGATGCTCCTACAACCTTTCTTAGTAATATTAAACAAGGTAGCATGGAACCCTATGAAGACTTCTTAGCAAAATTAGAGGAAAATATTTCTAAAATCATTACTAATTCAGAAGCGGCTGAAATATTACTTAAGCAATTGGCCTTTGAAAATGCTAATCCTACTTGCCAGGCTCTATTAAGACCGATTAGAAGAACTGGCTCTCTTTCAGACTATATTAAAACCTGTATGGACAGTAGCCCAGCTCATATTCAAGGAATGGCTATGGCTGCTGCCTTACAAGGAAAAACTTATTCACAATATCTTAAAGGTATTAATCAAAATGTTAATGTTTCTAAAACTGCCGGTTTTTCTGGCAAGCCTCAAGGTAATTGTTTTTCTTGTGGACAACTTGGGCATTTTGCTAAGGATTGTCCTAATCTTAAGAATCCAATTGTGCCAGCTCCAATGGCCCCTCAGAATACTGCTGGGGGAACTGGAGCTCCTCCTAAAACAATTTGTCCTAAATGTCAAAAAGGATTTCATTGGGCTCGTGAATGTAGATCCAGATTTCATAAAGATGGTCATTTGCTTAATGGACTAGGACAAGGAGGTTCAAATATGCCTCCTATAAAACAGCCAAGGCAAAATTATCCGGGATTTCAAGCCAATAAATCTTATCCAAAAAACGGGATGAGGGGCCTTCCCCAGGCCCCTCTAAACAATTGGGGATCCCCCAATCCATTTGTAGGACAACAATTAATGACCTGGCCAGAGGAACCCCAGGAAGTGCAGGATTAGATCTGCCTTCCTCTCAGCATTTAATTATTACTCCAGAATCAGAGGTTACTTTAATCCCAACAGGCATATTTGGCCCTTTGCCTGAGGGACATATGGGCCTAATAATAGGAAGAAGTTCTATAACAAAAGCAGGGATCCAGGTAATACCTGGTGTAGTAGATTCAGATTACTTAGGAGAAATAAAAATTATGGTCTATCCCCCATATAAGACAATACAGATTTTTCCTCAACAGAGAATTGCTCAGTTATTGTTAATACCCTATCTTAAACTTCCAAATCAAGTACTAGCTCCAGAAAGGAAAGGGGGTTTTGGATCAACTAATACTGTGGCCTGGATACAAAAAATTTCAGAACAAAGACCTATGAAAGCTATAGAAATAAATGGCAAAAGATTTAAAGGACTGCTAGACACAGGAGCGGACGTAACTTGTATTGCAGCTCATGATTGGCCTCCTACCTGGCCAACTACTAAATCCCCTTCTACTTTGGTGGGGCTAGGATTAGCCTCCAATGTGGCAAAAAGCTCTGTTATGTTACATTGGAGAGACAAAGAGAAAACTGGGACTTTTCAACCATATGTTATTCCTTCTCTCCCCTTTACATTATGGGGAAGAGATTTAATGGAACAACTCAATATTACTTTAACTGATGAACAGGAGGAAAGTACACATTTTTCATAGGGGCCTCTGTTACCAAACAGGCTGACCCAATTATCTGGAAGGACAACCAACCAGTATGGGTGGAACAGTGGCCCTTATCTAAAGAAAAACTCGAAGCAGCCACAAAATTAGTACAGGAACAATTACAGCTAGGACATATAGAGCCATCTAATAGCCCATGGAATACACCTATATTTGTTATAAAGAAAAAATCAGGAAAATGGAGATTACTGCAGGATCTAAGAGCAATTAATAATACAATGGAGACTATGGGGGCACTTCAGCCTGGCCTCCCTTCTCCTGTGGCTGTCCCTAAAGGCTATCATATTATAGTCATTGATTTACAGGATTGCTTCTTTACTATCCCTTTGGCTAAACTAGATAGACAGCGTTTTGCTTTTAGCTTACCATCGCCTAACTTACAAAGGCCTTATCAAAGATTTCAATGGAAAGTATTACCTCAAGGAATGAAAAATAGTCCTACATTATGTCAAAAATTTGTAGATCAAGCTTTAATTAATTGTAGACTAAAGTATCCAGACTGCTATATGATTCACTATATGGATGATATATTGATTGCACATTCTCAAAGCCATTTATTACAAATAATATTACAGGATTTAATTAAAGATTTACAGAGGTGGGGTCTGATAGTGGCTCCTGAAAAAATTCAACAGGAACCTCCTTATAATTATCTAGGAAGAACTATAAAAACAGATTGTGTCAGCTCTCAAAAGTTACAAATTCGAAAAGACAAACTATTAACATTAAATGATTTTCAAAAATTATTGGGAGATATAAATTGGATTAGACCTTATTTAAAACTCTCAACTAATGATTTAAAACCTTTGTTTGAAATACTAAAGGGTAATTCAGATCCTAACTCAAGTAGAACATTAACTAAAGAAGGAGAACAAGCCTTACAAGTTGTTGAAACTGCAATTCAAAAACATTACTTGCAACAAGTTAATTATAACTTGCCTTGGGTTTTTATTGTGCTAAAAACGAAACATACTCCAACAGGTTGTTTATGGCAAAATGATCCACTTGAATGGATACACTTACCAGTATCAGGAAAGAAAATATTAATGTCTTATCCTACTATGGTAGCTTCTTTGGTATTAAAGGCTAGATTTAGAAGTAAGGAATTGTTTGCTTGTGAAATGCATGAAATAATTATTCCTTACACAAGAGAACAATTTGACCAATTATTACAAATTGATGATCAATGGGCTATTGCATTTCTAAATTTTACAGGAAAAATTTCTTTCCACTTGCCCAATAATCCTTTACTACATTTTTTACTTCAAACAGAAATAATATTTCCTAAATGGTGCTCCTCAACTCCAATTAACAATGCTATGTTAATATTTACAGATGGGTCATCAAATGGAAAAGCAGTTACAATAATTAATTCTCAACCCACAGTTCTATGGACACAAGAAACTTCTGCACAAAGAACTGAATTAGAAGCAGTCATCTATGCTTTCAAGACTGTTGCTCAACCCTTTAACTTGTACACAGACTCACTATACATTGTTAAACTGTTTCCAACCATAGAAACAGCAACACTCTCCTTTTCGTCTAAAATTATACATAGGTTACAAGAACTTCAATATTTAATTCATAACAGAACTTCACATTTCTTTATAGGTCATATTCGGGGACATTCCGGATTACCTGGTCCCCTTGCTCAGGGGAATACACATGCTGATCACTTAACTAAAAATTTTATTTTAACAGCTATAGAAGAAGCTATTATATCACACAAAAATCATCATCAAAATTCATCTGCCTTACAAAAACAATTTCATATTTCTAGAGAAGAAGCCAGAACTATTGTTAAAAATTGTCATATTTGTCCTAAATTTATTCCTTCTCCACAGATGGGAGTTAATCCTCGAGGACTTTTACCTAATGTCTTATGGCAAATGGATGTAACTCATATATCAGAATTTGGAAAATTGTCTTATATTCATGTTACAGTCGATACCTTTTCTCATGTTATTGTGGCCTCAGCCAGAACTGGGGAAGCCTACAAGGATGTGATTCAACATTTATTCCTTTGTTTTTCTGTTTTAGGAATGCCTAAAAAATTAAAAACAGATAATGCTCCTGCTTATACATCAAAACCATTTAAAGATTTTTGTTCCAGGTTTAATATTTCTCATTCTACAGGAATTCCTTATAACCCACAAGGACAAGCAATAGTAGAAAGGAGCCATCAAAGATTAAAAATACAAATAAATAAGCTAAAAGAGGGAGAGCTTAAGTACTCTTCCCCACATCATATATTACAACATGCTTTATTTGTTTTAAATCATCTAAATACTGATAAGGAGGGAAATACTGCAATGATGAGACATTGGGAAAGTAAAAGGTCAAAACAAAGTTTAGTAAAATGGAAAGATTTATTATCTGGTAAATGGAGAGGACCTGATGTCTTGCTGACATCCGGTCGAGGCTATGCTTGTGTATTTCCACAGGATGCTGAAACACCTTTGTGGATTCCAGACAGATTGATACGTCACTACAATGAGCCCTATTCGAAGGAGGAAGAACAAAGAGTATTGGATCCCTTATCAATCCAATCAGACAGACGAAAACGGGCTAGTATTTAAGATGAGACGGTTGCGTCTTGCACAATCATCTGCAACTCGCAACTCAGACCTGCCGACTTGGGGACAAGTGAAACGTCTGACTGCCGCTGCTGAACACATGGTGAACAGCTCTGGAAAACCTAAAACCCCAGAGGCTTTGTTTTTTGCATTGATTGCTCTCATTTCAACTCAGGTACTGTCTATTCATGCTTATGATAATATAGGGAAAGCTTACTGGACCTATTTTCCAAATCCTCCCTTACTGCATCCAACTACTTGGAGCAGATCTAATATTAAAGTATTTACTAATGAGCCTCAACTACTTGGAGGGATTTCAGATTCTTTAATACCACATAAAATAGCATTTACGATTACATTTCATGGAATTACTGAAGAGACACCAATGTGCTTTAGTACAGATAATCTACATGTGCCATTGGGATGTCTCCCTTTAAGTTATAGGACTTACATTACTGATTCTCCAGGAGAAGAAGACAATGAAAGAGATATATGGTCCCTAGAGATAACCTCACTTGGATATGCTAATTATAATGATACAAATATTTCAGTAGCTTTACCGCCTCCTTTTAAACCGTGTGACGACTTTAACAGTCGTAAAGACAGCTCTTGGAATCTACTCAATTTAGAAACAGATTTCCCAAAATGGTTTGAATGTGGTTTTCATCATACTGCACTACAGTTTAAGCCACAAGGCTCTGCTACTACTATTACAGATTATTCTGTGTCTTCTCCTGATTTTGATTATAAACTTTGGTTAAAGATAAGACGAAATAAAACAGTACATTTTAATTTTAACCCTTTTCTTACCAATGAGCCTATTCATAGATGGTTTACTCCTGGATGGGTAACACCCATCTATCGGAGTGACCTTATAAATGGTAAATTCTCTTACTTTCCTGACTTGTATAAACTATTAGCAGCTACTAATGTAGTACTACTACAAAGACCTAAGTTAAGTAAACCTAATGACTTTGCAGTACGTGCTTGTATAAATGCTCCTCATGCTATTCTTATGTCTACCATAAATAATTTCAATATTACTAAAAATAAGGAAGCTTATAACATTTATTGTCATGATTGTGTTCTTACTAATTGTATTAATTCAACCATGTCTAAAGATTTAAAGGTGTTTTTAATTGTACATCAGCCTAATTATGTTATATTGCCAGTCAATCTTACAGAATCTTGGTATGATGATCCAGGTGTTGAAATTTTAAAAACAGTTAATGAACTTTTAAGACCAAAAAGATTTGTTGCAGCTTTGATCTTAGGAATAACAGCTTTAATCAGTATAATCACTTCCTTAGCTCTCTCGACCACAGCGCTTGTACAGGAAATCCATACCGCTTCACATGTAAATGATTTATCTCATAATGTCTCTGTGGCTTTAGCGGCACAAGAACAAATTGATAAAAAATTAGAAACTAGAATTAATGCCCTTGAAGAAGCTATTCTCTTTATGGGAAATGAGATTCAAAATATTCAAACTAGAATGACCACTAGATGTCATGCTAATTATAAATGGATTTGTATTACTCCTTTAATGGTTGATAATAATACTAATTGGGAACAAGTTAAAACTCACCTTAGAGGAGTTTGGAATAATACTAATATAGCACCAGATATCAATGCTTTACAACTACAAATAAGAATGTTGAGTCAGGCTCATCTCTCGGTTGTTCCAGCAGATAATTTGGCCTCCCAAATGTTTCATAATATAAAAACAACTATATTTAATAGTACATTCCTAAATACAATATTACAATATGGCTTGATTGGAGTATGTATTTTAATTTTAATTCTTTGTCTTCCAGTCGTCCTCCGAGTAATCCTCAGACTAGTCAAGAAAATAAAAATTCAAGAAGGCCTCTTCACTTTACAAAATAAGAAAGGGGGAGCTGCGGGGGCGTCCGGAATTCCATCCAGTGCTTGACAAAGATCCTCTGGAGGATGATTGCAAAGGCTCATCCTAAAAGGAATTGCCGGATGTTTTGCTCCGGAGCATGGTGTTTTCTCTGCTGTGTTTTTCTGATAATATATTACTCATTTCAGTCTGAACGGATTGCTTAAGGGGATGAAGGGAATACAACAAAAATTCTAGAAAATATTACCTACAATCTGAAAAACAATGGGTCTTTACCATTAACAAAATTAAAAATAATTTTGCAACCGTGCAATGAGTCTCTGAAAGCCTCTGGAGAAATAGTTATAAATCTGCCTTTCTCTCCAACAGGCTGGTTAAATTTTAACAATGGTTTTGTTTATGTGTGGTAGTGAGGTAAGAGAATAAGGTTCCAAAACATTCCTTCCTTCCTACAAAGAATATGTCACCCCTATAATAAATGTTGGCACACAATATCCATTGGCACCGCTGCCCTCCTGTAACCCTTAACTCAGCAATTTAGATATTAACCAGAGGACCTAATAGAAATGGTCACATGAGATTACTTGTCTATTGCTTTAACCACGAGAATAATAAGAATAGTCTTAGGTCACATAGAGTTTAGATATTAAGGAAGTAAACTATTGTATTAGCTCATCAATGTAGTTAGATATTCTTAAAACAATTGTGATTAGGTAAGGATGATCTGTAAGGTTGTTGTTTTCTGCCTATGCTTTGAAACTTCTTTAATATTAACCACAAGACTGCCATTATAGCCTGAAGAAAACTGTATATAAACCCAGCCCTCCCCAGAATAAAGTGGGATTGATTGCACCAGAACTAGAGTCTGTGTCTTTCATTCTCCATCCATCGCCGACGCTGTCTCCCCGCGCCCCGTTTACCGGTGTGGAACCCATGGACTCCTGCTAGGGCTGGACCCCGGCATTTTCTCTTGTGTGGTTCATGTCTTCTGAATCCAAAGATCTCTGTAGTTAATGTCCCTGGGGTCCAATCCCTGCTTCTCACAGCAGGGGGGGGAGGAACGCTCATCTCAGAAATTCCACAGCAGTTTTCCACTTGAACGTGTGACTCCAGGGGTAAATATGGGGTTTGGGTCAACGCTATTGGTCCAAATTTATGCTAATCAGGGTTTGGAAAAATTAGCACTGCTATTGGTCCAAATTTATGCTAATGACATTTTGGAGAACTACACAAGCTATTGGTTAGCATTTGAGTCTCAAACTTTGGCTCTGCCCTTAATTCCACTTTTCTGGCTTGGGGCAGGTGGTGAGAGACAGGTCAGTGTACCCTGACTCTCCTGGGCCCTGACATGCACCTGCATGATGGGACTCATGGACACAATTAAACATCAGCATTTGAGTCAGTATCAGGCATGTTTTGTCAAATTGATTTTTTTTTCTAGGTTGTACTATGTACATAATAGTACAAATCGTACTCAGCTTTGATGAGATCAACTTTTATAATTTGCATGAGTAAAATAATGTGCTATCTATCTTTCTGTGTCTGACTCATTTCACTTAAAATAATGATTTTTATTTTTATCCCTTTTGCTGCAAATAACAAAATTTTATTATTTTTATAGGTAAATAGTATTTCATTGTGTGCTGCATCTTTTAAATCCATTTATCAGTTGATGAACACTTCAGTTATTTATATTTCTTGGCCAATGTGAATAGTGCTATAATAAACATTGGAATTCAGATCCTTTTTGACATACTGATTTAATTTGTATATATTTTCAATATTGGAAAAGCTGGATCATATGGTAGCTCAATGTTTAATTTTTTTTTTCCTTTCAGTGCTGGGAGTTGAACCCATGGCCTTGTGCTTGTTGGGCAAGCACTATACCAACTGAGCTATATCCCCAAACTCTCAGTGTTTAATTCTTTTAGAAAATACTCCATTTACCATTTTCCATTATGACTATGCTACTATAAATTCCCACCAATATCGTGCAAGTGTTCATTTTCTCTACATCCTCACCAATTCTTGTTCAATATAGGTTTTCTATAATAGCCATTCTTACTGGAGTAAAATGATATCTCATTCTGATTTTGATTTGTATTTCCCTGATAATTACTGATGTGGAGTATCAGATCTTTATTGTTTTTTCTTAAATCTTGTTTTCCCAAAAACAATAATTTTTAAATTCTACATTGACAAAAAGGATGTAAATTTGTTGATACTTCTTCATTATCTGGTGCCTTATTTTAATGGTTACATGAAGTCATATTTATTTGAAAGTTCTTTCTATTTATTGGTGTGCAGTGACACCTACACCCTTATGGATCTGATTTTTATTGCAATCTGTATAATTTGGCTTGGTTTGTGCCTTTCCACAAATTCTAAGCAGACTGCTAATTGATTCTGATCCCGTAGTTCCTTTGGCTAATAATAACATTTAATGGTGCCCTAAATCCAGGTTTCCTACAAATCTGATGCTACATTATCCCTGTTTCAGTATTAGAGGGCAATCTAATTGTAGGGTTTTTTTCTAATTTTTTTATTTTTAATTTTTTTTAGCAACACCATGGTTGGTTTGGTATTCTGCATGCCTTTTTTAACTACCTAAAAACCATAGTAACTACCTAAAACCCATTGTCAGTCCCTCAAGGCCTGGCCCTGAGATCAGTCTAGGTCCAGTGGTCACTTCCATGGTAACTTGACTGTGGTCCAGGAATATGAACCTTCCTAATGATCTAATGCCATGCCTGTAGGAATGAATGTTTTCAGGTTGTGGCATGCCTCAAGTCCACAGCACACTGAGCCATCACAGAACTGGATAACACCAAGACCCATACTAATATTGATTGCCTACTGCTAAGACAGACTCATGGAACAGCAGTGTGGTGACCAGCTACAAGTGATACTGCCCAGAAGTCCAATGGACTGGGATTGCCTCTTTCCATGTGGCCCTGATTGTTTCAGAGGCTTTGTCCATAAGAACTGGCCTATGGCTAGAGTACATGAATGTCTTCCCATGTATTCAATTTGAGAAGTCTGTCACTAAATTCTAAGGCACAGTACTGTTCTTGTTGCCCTGAAATCACACCAATGAATGAAATTTTGTTCCATGCTGTGCTACCTAATGTTGGGATAGTGTTAGTGAAGGCAGTCTCTTGACTTCCCAAGCTGATACTAACCTTGGTTCCACATGGTGTGGAATTGAGGAGAGTTCTTTCTGCATTCTTCAATGTGTTTCTTTTATTGTTATACTATACAATGCATGGTCCCTTGTCTTGTTCCTTATCTCTTGTGAAAGCAGTTTAATGATTGTACAGCTGTTGAAATTGGAGTGTCTCTGGAGAGATGATGGGTGGAAGATCTTCCTCAATGGTAATATTGTTTTGCTTTTATAGATCCCATTTTTAGAAAATTAACATGCTAGAGGATAACAATTTCAAAATTACAGTTTTGTGATGGTAGGCTAGATCTTCATCATTTTGTTACACACAATTTTAAAGGAAAACTTAAATGGTCACACAGGAAACTTAAATGGTCATTTTTCCAAGAAATGAAAACAGTAACTAGTGAGCAAGGGCAATAAATCAAAGAAAGAAAATTCCAATATTCATTCAAATATAAGATATATATTCTTTCAAACCCTATGCAACACTTTGACAACAAACAAGTTCATCAATTTCTGTAGTGTGGAAAAAGATTAATATATTTTGTATGGTAATATACAATTTTTATTAAGAATATATAATAAATTAGAATAATTTTTAAAATCAAATTTTACTAATCTTTCACGAAATTTTTATTCTTACATGTGAATAAAAATCTTGGCCTAAGTCAGAATTTTATTGACTTACCTAGAAGATTCTAGAAGATTTCTTCTCTAATACAAAGCATAATTTAGACTGGAATATTCCATGATTCTACTGCAAGCATATTTTACAAAGAGAATAAGTGAACACTGAGCTCACATAAAGGATTATATATATATAATTTTGTAATAATCTTTGTGATCATTTGCTAGTTTCTGTAATCATATATCATTGTGTTAGTACTTCAGGTGACTACTTTTCCACCAGCAGTTAAATTGTCAATAAGTCATTAAACTAAAAATTAGCTTTGATATCAAATTTCAGTTACAAAGTTGGAGAAAAGAGGAAGAATATTTACTCATGCATATAGCTTAGTATAGATGAAAAATTCTAATTGATAAATATTAAAAGGAAAACAAATTTATATATCTTAAGTTAGAACAGTGTTGTCAGATGTGGGTTGGCCTCTCGGGAAGGGAGTGAGTGCGATGGTGCCCCTTTGCCAAGACACTGGGAGCCAGGTTCTGTGACGCAGACTCAATTTATTCAGGAAGTGCAATAGTTTATAGATGAAGTGAGAACCAATCATTTTAATGAGATAGCCAGGCCACTGCTCAGGTTACATGTTTATACTACCATACTACAGGGAAGAGCAGACTTCTACTGGGGACCAGGGAGGCCCTAGAGGCATTGGGTCATCACAGAGTGCTCTCATGTGACATGAAGAGAGCCCAGTGTTCTGTGCTCAAGCCCAGTCCATTCCGTGAATCCATGCCTGGTATACCCCAGGATTCTCCTCAGAACAGAAAATGAGATTTTTACATTCCCCTTACAACTACACTGGGAGATCACTGCATTTGAACATTTGAAGTAATTGTTAGTAACATAAAGTTTCTTTTGTGTTCTAATTATCACTTATATTGTTGAAAACATTTTTATAAAATTTTTTAATTTAAATGCTTATTTCCAAAAAATTTCTGTTTAACTAGCAGGCTGAAAATAATGTGTATACTGTATATAAGTTTAATGAGGATTTTGAGAAGCAGAACATGTCACTGGGAACATTCTAGAATAATTTGAAGCTCAAATCAAAGGTTGTGAAGAAATATTTTCAATTTTAAAATGTCACTCTCTGATGTCTGTGGTCACCTGTATATGTGTGTAAAAAACAATTCAATTTTAATAACAAGAGTAGTTTCATATCCCTTTGGAAATATATATGGCTTGTTCACCAGTATACCATTAGGATCTGAGAATATCTTTCTCATCAGATTGATTTTAAGAGAATATCTACTATATAAATAACCAGTAGAACAGTTGTTGAAAATTATAAGATTTGGAAAACAATGATATCTTTTCAATTATGACTGGAAAGTAAAGACAAAGACATCAGAAGCAGGTTTGCCTTATCAAGATGTATATTTTTTCTCTTCCACAGTTTTTTCTCTACCACAGTTTTAATGACTTGGAGATGAAGGAATAAAATGAACTCTCTTGCTCTAAAATAATGGGGTATATTAGATTAAATGTCTAATATCTTCACTAGTAAGTTATTGTTCCCAAAGAATAAACTCAGAACATGGAGCTTATTGCAACATATATACTGATGCTCCATATTCAGTACTAACCAAATAAGAATTTGAACTTGGTCTTTAGTGCACATTCTTAAAACAATGTTTCCACAGAACTCTTCCCCCAGAACACACTAATGGCCAATTGGAGAAATCATTCATGGCTGACAAAAGAAGGAAAGTGCTCAGTTTGGTTTATGCACTGATGAGCTCAGGGTATAGGTGAAAGTTGAAAATAGACCACCTCCCTTGTTTCAGAACTAAAATATTTTAAACAACACCTGAACTTCAGAGATATCCAAGGTATTAAGACTTTGCTACAATGACATTATAATGAAAATTACCCCTTGACTCACAAATGTGGTTCACAGATCATTGCTAAATCAAACATTTTCATACTTATACAATTTTATGTTTATGTAAAGTAAATGAAAACATATACTTAAAACTATTATTTCAATATCTTTTGACAATTTAATTTATTTATTCAGACTCTGTTTTTCTTATTTTAAATATTTCTTTTTATATTATTTTAAATCAAAATGTAGACATTGTTCAAGGCAAGCCTTGGCAACATAGCAAGACCCTTTCTTTAAAAATCTATGTATGAAATACACGTATGTAAATACAAGTATATATCTTTAAAATTTAATTCTCAGAGTGAAATACATGTTTGTGCATCAAAGGACAAAATGGAATGGAAAGAAAACATTCAGAATGGTACAAAATATTTGCAAATTACATCCCTATTATGACCTACATCTCAGAAAGTATAAAGAACTCCTACAACTATACAATAACCACAAAATGTCAAATAACTTGACCAGAAAATAGGGAAAGGACCTGAATACATGTTTCTCCAAAGAAGTTATATAAAGTACTAACAAGCATATCAAAAGATTTTCTATTTCACTAATGATCTGGGAAATGCAAATCAAAACTACAGTGAAGTACTACTTGAGAGTCATTAGCATGACTAAGGAGAGAATGAAGAAAAGCACAAGGAAGTGGAGATTGCAAAAGAGGAGGAGGAGGAGGAGGAGAAGTAGGAGGAGGAAGAGAAAGCAGACAACAAAGAAAATAAGCATTGGTAAGTGGATAAATTGAAACTGTTGTTCACTGAGATAGGAATGAAACCTTTTGCAGCCACTATGAAGAACTGTATGGTGTTTCCTCAAACAATTAAAAATAGAATTATCATATGATTCAGTGATTTCACATCTGAGTATCACCAAATTGATGGCTGAAAAAAATGGAATATATACCAATAATGGACTATTATTTAACCTTAAAAAGGAAGGAAATTCTGATATGTAATAAAAATGGATGAATAAGCACCTCATGTTGTTACATAAGCAATCACAAATAGACAAATACTCTACAATTGCATTTACACAACTATGACTTAAAGTGAATAGCTCTTGAAAATATTCCAAGAATCTAAACATTACTTTTCCTATTTTTCATATTTCTTGCAATTTCTTCCAATATAAGAATGCATGTAAACTGGTCAATGAGTAATTTAAGTTTGCATGTAAAAACTGCAGTCAATTATAGTTTTTCACTTAAAAAAACTCAGGTTATTTGAGTTATAAGCGATGTTGAATTAGCATTTTTTATATGTTAGAACATCTATCATGTCTTGCCTCTGTGTCCTAAGGGACAACATACAATATTATCTCTAAAACCATTTCACATAGATTTTTGAAAATGTCCTCATGTGGATGCTGTATTTGTTTAAAAAATTACCTCTCTCATTCTGCTCACCCTGATGTACTAGAATTGTTGCTTCCATTATCTGGTTTTCCCCTCTACTTTTTTTTTTTAATTCTTGAAAATGAGTAGTGTGAATGATACAAGATTTTATATCCCCATGACACTGCATTGGACCTAACCCAAGCCTGAATCCAAATAAATATATGTTGAATAACATATTAATGTATGGTAATAAATATTTATATGCACATACATATTAAATAAATGTATATTCATTTAAGAAAATCAATTGGATAACATCCTCCAGCATTATCTAAGAGAGCAGACACCATTTAACCATATTGATTTCAGGATTGTTTAGGCTCACATTAATTAGATTTTGATTCAGTGTTTATGGAGGTTGACATCTAATAGCTTTCTCAATTCTCTGTAAGACACTGCCTAATTTCCATCCTGTTTTTTTCCTGACTTTCAAGTTGAGGAAATAAGCTCACAGCAAAATTCATTTGCTTTATAAAATTCTCTCTCTCCTATCATCAAGGATAATGCCACCAAAGATGCCAGGGAAATATGCTTAAGGTAACTGGGCCTGAGATTTCTTTTTCAATACCAGAGACCAAAGTATACAATCATATTTGTAATTACTTCATTTAATTTATCCTCCATGTAGAACACTATTTAAATGTTCTAACTAAATGTCTTATATATGTAAGTAAATCCCATATTTTCTTCCTATGATCACCAAAATTATCCAGTCATAAAAATGATTTCAGTGCCATCTAAAGTCAATATAAGAAATAATTACATTTAGGAAAATTAACATTTAGTCCAATCTGTAATGTGCTAAAGTGATGGAGAATATGACAGAACTGTCAGTAAAGTTTTAAATTCCAAATTGCACTTTGAAACTTTATAAAATAGCCTCTCTGCTTCAGTTTTTCAAGTATTACTGATAGTGAGGCAACAGTATGTTGTTTACATTCTTTGTTCAATATATTGTCAAATAAACATTATGGCAGATGTGAAACATAAAGGACATTAATGTCATCTGTCCTCTGACAGTTGATAAAGACCAGTAATCTAAGTCAGGAGTATTTTGCCACATGGGGCCATATTAGATTGCATATGGCAATCATTGAAATGAGATAGTTCTAAAGGTTAATAAAATGTCTTTTAAAGATACTTCATAGAGTTTCCCCAGGTGATTAAAGCTATAGGTAAACAAAAGTTTCATCCAGCACTGTCTACTGCTATGTGTCATCCCAGAAATCAGGATCAGTTAAGGATTAATTATGACAGTTCCTGAATGCTGTCACTCTGACATTGGGGCTGGGGGGTATGGGGATGTCAGCTGCCCCTAGTGCAACAGACCTCTAGTTGATTCTATTGAACTTAAAAACAGCATATCTCCTTCACACCATGTTGCCTGCAATTCCTACTCTCTTATCTAATTTGTTTGTGTGTCACAGTAATTTTATCTTCAGATGATAACATTGAAAATATAAGGTGATGGTCACTCTGTAGGTGATATTATAATGGTTACTCTGATACACATTTGAACAATTTCAGTATTTCCTAGTGAATTATGAGTGTGCTCACAAATTTATATCATTGACAGGAATAGGGAATGTGTTTTACCAATTGGAGAATATAAAGATAACTGCAGATATGTCTCAATGTATAAAATTTATGTTCTAATATTTAGAATGCAAATTATTTGCAAAATATTTAACATTTTACAAGGTGATGTTTTTGAAAGACAGTTTTATTTTCTTAATGTACTTTTGAAAAATTATAATCAAAATAAAAATCTGATTATTTATTTTAATGCCATATTTTATGCCCATTTTTTCTCTTACTCTCTCTCACTCTGTCAATAGATACTTTAATAGAATATTGTCATTCCCCAAATTGAAATCTGCAATTGGGCCAATCTTAAAGAACACAAAGTAAAATAGTGAGAGTTTTAGGATGGATTATTAGTCACAAATAGAATATATTAAATGCATTATATCTGACATGTTAGGGAAACTGAATTTCTGCAAAATTTTGTATAAATAGGACAAAATGAGTGCAGGTGCCAAGCCAGAGAGTGAGTGTGGCAGCTCAGCCTGGGCCTTGGACCTGTGGGACTGGATTTGGGGCATGCAGGAGGGAAAGGGCCAGTGCAGCAGAGCCTGGGAGCACCAGGGCCTCAGCAGCATCACCTGCAGCCCTGTGCCCTCAGCAGGGCAAAGGCTAGCAGGGGTTCCTGTATAACAGTGACTATCTTTCCTTCCTTACAATTGCTGTTAGAGTAAGAACTGGAAAGAAGATATAACTTGATGTTGGCAGTCCTTAGTCATGAAGATGTATGTACCCACATACCCCATATTAGGTTATTCAGTGCCCAGGAATCAGAAGACATGTAGTGATAGCTCTGGTTTTGCTATTTCTTAGTTGACTTTACTTTCACTGAGTGTTTCTTCATCAGTAAAATTGAGGCTTTTTTTAATGCATCTTTGTAAACTTTGAAATTCATTTTTTTTCTCTCTGCAAAATTAAGAATTATACCAAATTGAATGAGTATCCTAAAAAAGGAAAAGGGAAACTTTCTACCCTTCTCATTAATCAGATTCCACAGGAAGTAGCAGAAAGGCAGAAGGATTAAATGATATTTTTTTTTCTGATCATTGTTAGCAGTGTCTGTTCTTTGAGACAGTCAGACTTAAAATATTTTGAAAACAATGATGCTTCTGATACTGAGACCTCAAAGGACATGCCAAAATTTACAGATGGAATCAATGCCAGAAATGGAACTTAAAACAATCTTATTCCCACCCCTGTGCATAGAATTATAGACCACACTGCCCTTTCTACAGAAAATCTGCTGGTGTAGAAATCTGTGAAGAATGTGACTCTCTGTAATCAATCATTCAGCAAACTTAAGAGGAGAGTTCAATAGAAGTTCACACAACCATAGATGTCCCCATTGCTTGTGATTTCTGAGGATTATGACATACAGACAGAACCCAATTCCTCTAGGAGCCTCCAAGACCAAACTGATGAAAGTCACCAGCTAAACTTTGTAAAATTTGTGACAAAAGCAAAGCTTTGAATGGGACTGCTTAGCAGAAAAGACTTTTACTGAGAGATACTAGCAGTGGCCTCCATAAATGTAAACTTTTTGAATTCAATAGTCAGTATTTTTCTGACTTAAAACAGTATATGGTCCTTGAAGCCTAAACACACAGATTCAAATGAGTGTCAAGTGTGCAAGGAAAGCTTCTTTACTAACATGTTTCTGATCAAACATGCCAAACTACATGAAGGGGCTCTCTCTATTTGTAATACTCCAAATACAATGCAGTAATTTTTAAGAAACTCAATCTGCACATTGTAGACACCCACTTCAGCCATTATCTGTTGGTGTGAGCAGTGTGATGTGCAGTTTTCTTCAAGTAGTGAACTCTACCTACATTTTCAGGAGCAAGGCTATGATGAACAGTACTTTTGTAAGTTCCGTGAACATAGAACAAAAAATCCAGAAGGCTTGCATAGCCATGTGGCAAATGAGCATGCATGTAAATTAATAGAATTAAGCAGTAAGCATAACAATGGGCAATGGAGAACCTGGACAGTCTCTTAAGCAAAATTACCTCTAAAAATGGAAGAATTTCTTTGCATGTCACATCTGTGGTGTTTGGAGTAAATGTCATACAAATGATTAACAGGTATGTTGCTATTGAACATAATAAAATATTTCCTCATGTTTCTGATGACTTTGGGAAGAGCTTTTCAAGTACACTGGAGTATTTTGTCTTTCAATTCTACTCAGCATTTATTTTCATTTGAATAGAGTGAAAATCATATATAAATCACAGACAATACAAGTTCTTGCCTGGCAAATGTCCACATAAATCTGTTAACCTCTAAGAATAGATAGAGTGTTTTTTAATAGAAGGGGCAATATGGAAGTTAATTAGCAACCAACACTGTAAACTTCAGTAGATACAAAGATTTATATGAATTAATTGCCATTATAAAAAGGCAACTGCTTTCACTAAGAAGGTACACAAACCAGTAACTTCCATAAATATAACAAGAAGCTAAATGAAGAAATACCTAACAGACTGTTTTTCCTATATAATAATTGAATATGCAAATTAAGAGATCTGTGGCATGTTACAGGAAAGTAGGGATAGAACACAGAACCCCAACCCACTCATCCCAACCCACCCCGGTGCACCCCTCCCCCCAGGTGGATTTCCAAAACATGGCAAATTCTAGGGTTACAAGGACAGGATGCCACACTGAAGCAGCAAGACTGCCAGCTCCAACCTGCTGGACAAAGAAAGAGCCTTATTGACAGTTGTAAAACATTAGGTGTCAGACAGAAACTTCTCAAAAACCACTGTTGTTGGGTACTGATTGATAATGTTTTCATTCTGATGGCTGAGATGCTGCAGACAGTAGTAGGTCTGTGGCAAGGCCCATCACTGGCATGCACGTGAACACACACAGATTATGGGAAGTCATTTAACAGATAGCTTAGGAGCACTCGGCCACAGTATCTTAAAGAGAGGACATTTTACATTTAATGAACTTGCAGGGAAAGCAAGGCCTAATAATCATTTATTTTTTTTCATAGAAGATGAGCACAATAGGACAAAATAAAAACAGGAATTGTGTAACTGGTTATTGGAATATAAATTCTGAGCTACTCACAGATTATTACACAGAGCTAAAAATATTCCAGAATACTGCAGACACAATTGTAAACAAATTACTCTGGATCTTTTCTGATCCATGCCAAAAAAAAAAAAAGCAAAACAAAACAAAAATACCTTAAAGAAGTGTTGGGTGGTTCAAAGATGATGATTTCAGTAAAATTCATTTCCAGGATTAAATTGCAAAAACTGCATTTGAATGATGTGAAGGGTCTGAACTATATCATCTGGAGAATCGTGAGGTTTTCTGTTACCTTGTGAGACAGTGTGAGTCTGTGGTATTTGGGTATCAGTCTATGCTGCCTAAAAATTACAAACATGTTTTTATTGCTCAGGTGTAAGAGCAGTTTTCTATCACTTGTCCACTTAGTATTTTAATCAGTGGTCAAAAGTCTACAAAATGTGCCAATGAAGATCTCATATATGAACCTCAATATCCATAGATTATTCCTGATTTAGAAAAAGTCAAAGGTGCTAAACCTTACTAAAACTGTACACTTATCTCTAGGCAATTTTATCATTCAAATTAAGTGGAAAAAAAATCAATTCCAAAGACTGAATGTAGGCCCTCAAATTATTTATTTGCTGTAGCCCCAGCACATTTCAAGAGCACACTGAACCCCCTGAAAATAGAGGTTTATAATAGAAATACTGACAGACCTTTTAACTACTAGATGGAGGCTTGTGCTTGCTTTGGCAGCACATATACTAAAATCGGAACGATAGATGGAGGCTTTACCAGACTCCATTAAACTACATTAGCATATAATGATTAAATAAATGGATGATTCTGTCTTTGATATCTTTTTCAAATTCTTGCCAGCTTAAACACTAACCAGTATAAATTATACATTGTTTGGCTGTTTTAAAATTTTTATTATTTTAAAAATTATTTTCTCTATTTCAATCAAACACTTCTGGTTTTTAGAAAAAGATACCTATATTACATTGCAGCTTGACTTTTTGGATACTGATTGTTTCACTAAAAACATATTTGAGGACTTGACCAAATGCAATCAGTGATGCATGCATTGTGCCTCCATTTTCTGTAATGCCCACCAAAAAAACTAAAACATTGTCTTTGCTTTTAAAAGAGGGAAAGGAGTGAGACCTCAGATATAATCAAGGAAACATTATGCATCTGGTCTTTAAGTTCTTCAAACAATTTTGCTGTGCAGGATATTCTTTCATAGGAGGAATAACTGAAGTTTTTGGTGCTCATTTTTTCACTCATAGACTATAAGGTCAATGTGAAAAAAATTAAAGAATAAAAATCAGATTTAAAAAATTTAAACAAACCAAAATCCCCAAGATCTTGAAAATGACATACATATTATTGTGTAGTCCTGGGCACACAATCCTCCACTCCCAAACCCAGGGAAAATTAGTCAACATACTGTTGAGTTCTTCATAAAGGATTTGATTTCTGTGAGCCAGGAATTTCATCCATTTTAGCACAAATTTTCCATGAGCCATGAATTTCACCCATTTTAGTGCAAAGTATAGAAGAGATGCTTAGAACAAGAGCAGGAGACATGCAGTGAAGATAATTAGTGATAAACAGAGAATAAATTCTTTCTCAGTAGTGTGTACTTGACTGTTAATGCCAATGATAATTCATCTGACTTACATAATATTCACTTTGAGAGAAGAGTCTGAATAACTAAAGGAAAACAGAGGCTGAAGTCATGATAGTCTTGATACCAAAATAGAATTAAAATGAGACACTAACATGGGAGGTTCAAGACCTTCTGGAACCCAATTTCTGTGCCAGGTTTCACATTCTCATAGCTTCATGGTCCTTTTCTTCTAAAACAAATCTATCAGCTGAGAGAAGCTGTCTTTCAGTGCATCCATGTCATTGAGGAGCAGGGCTGCAGAATCCAGCATTTTCCACGTGCGAGTTTTTGTTGTTGTTTTTATTTTGCAGTGCTGGGGATTGAACCCTGGGAGTTGTACTTGCAAGGCAAGCATTCTACCAATTGAGCAATTTCCCCAGCCCTCAAAATATCTTTTGATCTCTTTTATTGAGTGAGCTGCTGCCTTGTCTTGATGATTGGCCAATATTAAAAAGGGTAAAGTGCATAACTGTGGGTGCTGAAGAGCTGAGTGCAGTTCATTTCTAGCAGTTCCTAAATCATCCTCTGAAGAAGCACTGTCTAATACAAATATTACCCCTTGAGATCCTTGTAAGTAAGGGCTCCAGTTTTTCCGGATATTATCCGCCCCTCCAATTTCTTTCCCATTCAAGATGGCATTCTGGAATGGCACTGCTTTTATACTAAAACCTGTGGTTGACATGACATTCTCTGGACATTCACTGCAGAGTTTTGACAACAGACTGGTCTTGCCAGAACTGGTGAGACCTGTGCAAACCAGGTCATGTTCTGGTCATGCAGGTGGTGGTTCCTTGCAGCAAAGTGCTCTAAAACACGTGTAAGTGCCAATTCTACAAACAGCAAATGAGATCTGGATACATTCAGACATTCTCAGAAAATCCATGTACAGAAATGCCTCAGTTATCCGGAGATCAGACATCCAGCAGCCTAAAGCATCCGGAATGGCTCCGAACCAGGGAAAAAAAAAAGCAGCATCTCTGGCTGCAAGTGAGCAGCTCCTCGTATGCTGGAATATTGCAAGCATTTAAATTCACATTTATTTGCAGTGATTTACTTATGTCAATATTGGGAATATTCAACAGGACAAAGATCTTAAAATTTATCTAGATGTCAAGCATTCAGTTGAATTACCTCATAAATGCAGTGACTGCTTGATGAAGTTTAATAATAAAAGGGAATTAATAAGTAACCATCTACTCCGGGAAACAACTTGATTATTCTCCTTATCTTGACTTACATAATGTTCTTGTAAAATAATGAATTCAACTTTGTTTTTGGAAAAAAAAAAGTATATGATGAAATGATATTATTTAATATTTAAGGAACCACCATAACTCTTTTGAGAACAATAACCCAACAGGAAATATGAAGAATGGGAACAGATAGTTCACATTAAATCAAATTACAATTGATACATTAATTTGTCTCTATTTTCATTAAGGAAATGAATAAAAACAACAATACAAGGTAATTTTTCTTTTACTAATCATCTTGAGAAGAATAATGTCTAAACACAAAAAGAGGCTTATATGTAGAGATATGGATGTTTTTAAGTCTGATAGTGAATATGCATAATTGCTTCATCTTCCTAACAGGTCAATTCTATCCAAATTACATTCATACAGGTTAAAAATGCAAGCCAGCACCTGATGGCACACTGCCTGTAATCCTAGCCACTCAGGAAGCTGAACCAGGAGGATCGGGAGAGTTCAAAGTCAGTCTTGGTAAAAGCCCGGTGATACACAACTCAGTGAGACTCTGTCTCTAAATAAAATAAGGCTTGGGTTGTGGTTCAGAGGTCCCATGCCCCTGAGTTCAATCACCAGGAATTGCCCCCCCAAATGCTGCAAAATATTAATATAAAACAATAGTTTCATCCTCTGTAACTTCCAGTTCTAATACTTGCAAAAAAAACTCAGTTTCATTTGCTGCAGTAATTTCTTCTTTTATATACCTCTGTTTATAAATAACATGTGAATACTTGTGCTTCCTTCTTTATTAATTTTGTTCAATAGGCATTTATTTCAATTATTAGTTAGATTTATATTATGATTCAGCTCTCCATCCTAGCTCAACATTGGAGCAATCCATAATCAAACACCTGTAATTGTCCCCTATTCTTATATTTACTAATAATAAAGTATCACATTTCAATTTAAAAATATGTTTATATTAAGCTTATTTTATACTATTCAAATAAGAAAAATTCCATTTTTATTTTTTATGTTCAGTTACTTTTATTATAGCATCATGCCAACTTCCTTGATGTCCCCTGTGTATTTCCACCTCCCTTTATGACCAAATTATGTGTTACAACTCTATTTCCAAAATTTTCCCAGTGTAGGAATTTTTGTAGTATACTCAAAGTGCATGCTTTAGTTAACACTTTTTTTTCATTTCAATTTTATCATCTTCTTTCCTTTATGTTTGCATTTTTCTACCACAGTTCCTATTTAATTAGTTCTAATGTAGGCAAAGACTAAGTATGGTTTTTGCATATCATTTAGCCAATATTCAGATTATCTTAATAATTCTTACATTTCCCTTATTTCATGATTTTCCTATCTTAGTTTATTCCTACATTTTCTAAACATATCCATTAACTGTATACAAAGAACAACTGAATGTATAATTTTGAAGTCACTTATGGATGAACATACATTTATATGTGATTAGTAACTTTCATGTGAATAGGCTTACATTAATGTCACTTCCTTCAAACTTTTCCAATATTGTCAAGATTCTAATCTTGCTTTTGTAAATAAGAAAATACTTGTGATTCCAGAAACTTTGTGAGTGACATTTGTTTCCCCTATTGGAAAAATTTCAAGATTTTTCTCCAGTGTTCTGAAACATCTAAATGAGTAACTGTGCAGGGGTACAGGGACATTCATGGCATCAGTACATGTATGTTATAATATTTTAACCAAGGAAGAAATTCTCCCCAGAGAGTCAACTAAAGCTTACAGTATGCTCAGTTCCTACTAAGGAGTGGTTCTATACATTTAAAATATTTGATGTGTTCAGTTTTTACATTTTATTTATTTATTTATTTTGTACTAACTCTTCCCTGATAATAAATGCAAGGTTATTTGCTAGAATACAGTTGTGAACTGTGCCTCATTTTGAGATAGGAGAGGAAATCTGGGATTCTTGTTTCTTCTCTAAAAAATTTTGAGTTGACAAATAGCAATTGTATGCATTCATGGGACACAATGTACTGTTGATATTACTTTTGTCATATACAATAAATTAACTGTAAACATTATCTATACCTTCTCATTAGAAGTTCTAAGGCATTCCAATTTTGATAGTTTTAGAATTTTGGTAGTAATGACTTATCACCTTATCTCTCCATTTGAGGTTAATGTTTCAATTAAATTAAATATCATCAATTACCACTACATTATTGCATTATTGCTCATATTATTATTTCTTAAATTCATTTTACTTTCTCATTGTTTATATTATTTCATCATATCATGCTTCCTTTATTTTCATTTGACTTGTTTTCAGAGATATCAAAGAAAAATAGTCTTTAATCCCTTTGTGGTTAAATGAAAACTGAGCACCATTTTAAAATTTAAATAAATGGACAAATAGTGAAATTAAATATGCCCAAATATAAGTTACAACTTTCGTTCATATTACCCATTTGTCAGTGTACAGCAAAGTTACAGAAGCAATATTTAAGTTTCCTTGGGTCTTTTCCAGAAGGATCTGTTGCCAGACCCTCTGAAATGGTAACTATTCAGTAGAGAATGTATTTATCTACATCCTCTAAAGTGTAATCAGTACTGCTTCTAAAGTGAGATTAATCTTTAGACACAGTGAAACAATGGACCATCATGTGGAGTAAATGTCCTGACATCATGCTGTAGATGGAGCCCTGGCACACCCAAACTTGCCCCTAGTCTGTTCCCACAGTGTTGTCCTCTGTAGATGGTGTCTCTAGTCATAGAGTGTGCTGACAAAGTAGATGTACTTAGTTTTGAAAACAGGTAATTATCACACACTGATTTTCTGATCAGTAGGATTAGGGTAGACTGATCTAGTGAGACAGTTATTCCCAGGAGATATAATAGTATAGTGAGTAAGAAGCAGAAAAAAAGACTTCAAAATTGTCCAAGTAAAGTCTTCTTTGAGTGAGAAATATATCCATCACCTGAACTGGGATAATGTTTTTTTCAGGTGTAATGTGGCAATGTGTGAAGTTCTGCATTTCATGTAAGCGCAGGTTACCATATGTCAATTCTACCCTTCAGGTCTTAAAAAAAAAATCTAGTTTTTGTTATTTCTGTTTTCCTCAGAAATATATTGGTAACATTCCATTGAAAAATACTTGATGAAATAATATACCACAAGCCCAGAAGGAAAAAATGCAGAGAAAATATCCAATAATAGAAATGAACTTCCTAGATGCATATTTGTCTAAAAGTATAGAATTATAGGAAACAAAATAAAATAATTATAAAACAAAGATTTTCCTTTCAGAATAAATATAATTCAAGTATATCCACCATTAATTTATATTTTTATTTCAATAGTGTGATGGAACATCTAGCAAGTATTTCAACAGGATAATAGGCATAGGGCACTGTGTCTGGCTACAAGTTAAAAATGTTTGAACAAACAGTCTGGAGGTCTCAAAGTTTGTGAGATCTAAGCCTAAAAAATGATAGAGGAGGACCTGGCTTTAAGTGTCATAGTCTGCAGTGAACATTCTTCACAAATTTTATCAACTAGACTGATTTTGTAGAAATTTGGTTTGTGATGACAGGAATGTATACATGTACAGAAACACAATATTTTGGACATGTAAGGTACTTTATAAAATATTAATTTCTTCTTCTATCACAGATAAGTAAATGACAAAAATATCTTAAAACCAGAATCTCATAGGAGCCCCAGTAAAACTGCTAGTAGCTGAAAGTTACTGAATGATACAGTTAAGTTGACTAAATAATATACAACACAATCCCACTTTATAAGTGGTATACATAGAAAAGCAAAATTATAGATACCAGAATATAAAATATAATGAAAGGGTACTCCTTGGAAAATTTATTCCTATTAATTGGCAAAACTGTGTTTACATCAGTTGAGCCAGTTAGGTATTTGAGTTTCTTTATTAAGCAAAGCAATATTCAATAACTCTTTTCACCCTGTAATAAAAACCAAAGCTGCTTTCTAAAGAGAATGCTAAAAAATAGGCTACCATAAACAGGATAAAAATTACTACTAGATGGAGTGACATATTTGAATATGAAACAGACATGAACCTCCCAATCAAGAAGTTGTTATAAACACAACTTTCCATGTCACCCTTCAAGATGGACACCTTAAAGTCATAGAAGTGTTCAGAGAAAGACCAAAATATTAATAGGATGCAAATTGAGCATAAACACATGGCAGTCAGTGGAGATGAAGCAAAGTCCTACGATTCACAATTCTAGAATAGAGTTCCTTCCTGAGATTTGAAACTGGTACATGATATAAATGTACCAAATGGCAGGGTGGAAGAGGTGCTCCTGACCTATGAAATATAGGAGAAACAGGCTGTGACTCTCAAGAATCAGTGTGTGTACATGTGTGCATGTGTGCATGTGTGTGTCATTTTGTTATCCTTTAATTCTTAAGTATTCCCCCAAATCTCATGTGTTCAAGGCTTATTTCTCAAGGCAGCAGTGTTCAGAACAGGAGGGGCATTTGGAAGGAGAATGCTTCATGAGGACTCTTACTTATCAGTGGATTCAACTATTGAAGTAAGCATAATTTAAGGGCTACTGGAAAAAGGTGGAAACTTTGAATTGGGGCCTAGTTGGTGGGCAAAGTTCTGGAAGGTGAGATTTTGAAGCCTATTTCTTCTGCCCAGCTCCTTTCTTCTCAATGTCAGTACTCCCCCCACATTCTATCTCTATCTATATCTCTGTCTCTCCCTATCTCACTTTCCCTGATTGCCATGAGGGAGCTTCTTTGCTGTACCAAATGCTCTCCACCATAATTTATGCCTTGCCATAGGCCCAAATAATGAGTCCAAGAGACCATGATTTGAAACCTCTGAAACTGAGAAACAAAATACATAAAGCATTCCTTTAAACTATTTTAACCAAATATATGGTCATAGTGACAGAACGCTTGCTAATACATAAATATGTGTGTACATACACAAACATGATATATATATATATATATTTCAATAAAAATGTATCTATGTATCTATCATCTGTATAAATTTACCATGATAATTTGCTCATGTAATTATGGGGTCTAAGAAGTACCATGATCATCCAAATTTTCTGGAAGCTGGTAACTCATGAAATACTCTAGCACAACTCATTCTTATTATTTAAATGTGTATCACTGGGAATCCAATGTGCATTTCTAAAGCAAGAGACAATGATTTGAAGTATCCCAGTTTAAGCAGTAAAACAGGAAAAGGAAGAAGGAGGGAGGAAGGAGGAGAAAGAAGGAAGAAGGTGTCAAAGAAGGGAATGAGGAGAATAATTTCACCCTTATTTGTTTACTCTTTTCAGGCCCTCTTTGGATTGGATAATTCCAACAATACTAGGGAAAGAAGTCTACTTTCCTGAATCCACTGGATGCTCACTTCATCCAGAAAATATCCTCACAGAAATGAAGTTTAACCTGAGTACCCAATGCCTTAAAAATTCACACATAAAAGTATGGAATGTGGTTATCTAAATGTGGATAGATATAAAATGATTATACCTATATGGGTTATTGATCATACACATATTTCCTAGGTTTTTTTTGACAGTTAGTGCCCAGAAAAAAATGAACTCTTAATATCCATGAGTACGCTTATCATGCAAATCTTGATTTTCAAACACTGTACCCCAATAAAAATACACCAAAACTTATTCAGTCAAAAGACAGTATAAGCAAATTTAGTTAAATTTCTAGTTGGCTTTTATGTACATTTCATGAATCAGGAGAGTTAACATTTCTACCCAATAGAACAAAACCTCTCAACAGGTAATGGTAGAATAGTGAGTTGTAAGGTAAATAAAAGGAAGACATGAAAACAAAGATCCTATTTGATTGTTTAACAAGTTGTTTCAGAATGCCATTTTGTAAAATTTAAACCATAGAAGATTTCCTTATTACACTGACTTGGACAAATTGGAATTACTTCTCTCTAGGAATAATTTGACTGTTTGGGATTTATCTGCTTCCTTGATGCTTCAGTCTGATGATTTAGCATTTAACATGATTGGCTCCATTTTAACTTGTTCTGATCCAGGAGCTCAGTCCAAAACAATGACCTTTCATAACTTTTGTTTAACGCTAATAAAATGAGCTGACTCTACAGTGACATTAGGGAAGAATATAAGAAGGGCCAAATGCCAAACAAGGGGCTTAAACTAGAGACAAAAATTATTTAAAACTATGTCGTGTTTCAGAACTCATTGTATTTTGAAACAAAAAGAATTTTAAATATTTTCATTCCTAAGGCATTTATAACTAAAACCAAGCAGAAGGGCTGTATTTATTGATTAACTGATAATAGCAACTTTTGTAAAGGAGAGTCTGAAACTGAATATTGCATTAGGAATATTAGAGAACTGTCTCACTAAATGACTACTGATATACTGGTGTTGCAGATCTTTGACGGTACTAATAGTTACTCCTTACAGACAATGTAAGAGAAATCTATGAGGTAGTTTATCTTTGTAGTACACATTAAGAATGTCAGGAAAAAACACAGAAGAATAGCATGTCTATCAGAGTCACTTGTGAAATCTTAAAAAGGTTAGAGAGCAAAAATATTTAATAGCCTACATTGTTCTTATATTTATTTATACTCTCAAAAGATGTCCCATTTGACACCTTATCACTTGTTCCGTCCAGCGGAACCAGTGCGGAGAAAGGAGACACCACCAATCTTTAGTTGACCAGATTTATTGCATCCTCCCTGTTTTTCTGCCTCCTTTGTTCTGCTACTATCTCCCTTCTTCTACCCTCTCCCACTCTTCTCCCCCAGGCTCCTAGTTTATCAGCCAATTATAGCAAAGCTTTCTCTCACACAGGAGAGCATGCAGAGGAATGTCAACATAGTACTATATGAATCACGAGCTGTCCATGTGCTGCATGATATTAGATAGCCAATCCTAGAGCCTGGCGCCAACACATCATAAGTCTCTAAGGAACTAGTAGGCAAGCAACCTTTTTTGGTACTTCCTTATTTTGGTATCCAGTGCCCTTTGGCTCACTGCCAGGTTCCATCTTGTCCAAGATGGCCCTCAACAGGCTCCCTCTTTTTGTTATAAAAAGAAAAGGACAGCGACTGTGTCTGTCTTAGGGGCCAGAGTCAGACTTTATCCTTACCCGTCATTGGGAGTCAAAGAGCTGTTTGCATGCTTTGATCCCTTTCTTAGGTTGGTATAAAGCCCACCCTGTGCTTACCCATCATTGACTAATGGTCCTGTAATTGGGAAAGCCAAATCTGAGGATCAGAGTCTTGGTCCATGGCCATAAGGGCTTGCCATACCACTAAAGTTTGCCATCTTTGATGACTCCATAGAGACAACAGATATCTGAGCAGCAATAATAACAGAAAGAACAACAATCCCATCATAGCAAAACTTCCCATCCATTGTTTACCAAATTGTAATGCTGACTGTAAGAAACTAATGGCTTCTGGCATACCCGGGACCTTGACCTGAGTACTATTTACCACAAATATAGAATTTTTCAATAGGGTCAAATTAGTAAATTCTTTAGTCCATGTCCCATTAAGCATGCTACCAAGCCATTTGGACAAATTGGCAGCAGCAGTAATATTAGAATAGGGTATCAGTGTAACACATAGTGCTTGGGCATGCACTATATAGTCTGTCTGTGTGGTAACAGTCAACATGTCCACTTATTCTTGTAGTAAGTCCACTCTGTGGTTTAGAATCAGGATTCCCGTGGCGAGATGCACATTGATGTTTTCCTGGGCTGTCAATGCTTTGGCAGTGGCTTGTGACAGATTGTTGAGAACATGAGCAGTAGGAATAGCAGTTCCTAGGGCAAGTCCAGCAGCAGTGGCAGCAGCCACAGCAGCCGCCGCAGCAACAGCGATGGCTATAATGGCTAAGACACCAAAATCTCTTTATGCTTTCATGGGTAGGAAATTCCACTCACTATGAATTAAGGTCACTGGGACTGGAATGAATTTTGGAATCCTGGCAATCACAGCCAGAGGAAATAGTGAGGCATCCCAACAACTAGATATATAACACTCTTAACACATAACACATAACACTCTTAACACATAACACAGTTAAGGACCTCAGTATTCTTATCATTGTTATTAGTAATGTTAATATCAAACTTAGAACTCTTAGAGAGAATAAACACAAATGGAGACGTGACACATACGGGAGTAGGGGGGAAAACCTGATAAAAGGAAGAGTAATTGGCCTCGCACCCTGTATAACTATAAACAGGTGTATTACTTTCCTATATATAGGTTTGCTTTAGACTGTACCTTTAATGAATGAGAGAGAGATTGCCTCCCTGTATTATGGCAGTTTCTGAGGTGGCTAACCAGAGGAAGCAAAGACTACCTCTTAACTTGAAGTTTAGACTAGTAATAAGTGGCTTTACAGTGGAACCAGCTGGTAGATAAGGAATACCTTGAAGTTCTGTACTAGGAAATAATTGAGGGAAAATTTGTGTGCCATGAGTGATATATCCCCAAAAGTTTTAAGAAGAGCTAACAACAGCAGGCTTACCACCATCATCATCATTTTGTGTTTCGGTGCCATTTTCTTTCTTATGGATAGTTCTTGCCAAGCTCCTGGGACACAGATAGGTTGTTGTTGGTCCTGAGGAAAAACACAAACAGAACCTCTCCCCCAAATAAATATTGGGTCAGGTCCTTTCCAGAACCCAGTCAAGATGTCTTTCCACATTGCTTGTGGATGGCCACCAGACTTTTCACTAAAATGTCTATCAGCCGCAGTACAGCCCATAGCATCCAAAGTTAAAAAATTGAGGGTGAATAAAGCAAGGTTAAGTCTTTTCTTGGGAGGGGTTAATGCCCCTATACCCCCTTTTTGTTTAGTTAAGCAGATTTTCAAATGTTTGATTAGCCCTTTCCATGATAGCTTGTCCTTATGGATTGTAGGGCAATCCTGTAGAATGATAGATATTAAACTTTGACCAAAACTGTTGAAATGAAGAAGAAGTATATGCAGGCCCATTATCTGTTTTAAATGATTTTGGCCTTCCCATAGTATCAAAGGCTTGAAGGCAATGACTGAATATATCTTTTGTCTTTTCCCCTGTATGGGTGGAAGCAAATATATATCCTGAGTATGTATCTACAGTTACAAGTACAAATCTTAAAGTACCAAATTCAGGGATATGGGTGACATTCATCTGCCATAGATGATTTGGAAGGAGTCCTCTATGATTGACTCCAAAATGAGGAACAGATAAATGAGGCACACAGGCAGGACACTGTTTTACTATATTTCTGGCTTGTTCTTTTGTAATGTTATATTTTATTTTGAGAATAGTAGCATTGACATGAAAATCACTATGGAAATTAATTGATTTTTGTACAAGGTTAAACACATGAGGATCTCGAGTAGCTGAGTCTGCAGTAGAATTTCCTTGAGCTAAAGGCCCAGGTAAGCCTGAATGTACTCTGATATGGCTTCTATATAATGGTTATTTGTGAGCCCACAGAACTGTTTGTACTTGATAAAAGCATTCTTGTAAGGTAGTTTAAGGACTAATGGGTCCAGCTGTCTCAAGCCATGGCACAAGCTTGGCAATATAGAGACTGTCAGTATAAATATTTAAAGGTTTCTCAGGAAATGTTTGTAAGGCAGTTATAAATGCTTCCAGTTCAGTTTTTTGAGCAGACTTATGAGAAGTAATAATAGTCTGTACTTTATCAGAAACTACTGTTGCTGTGCCAGAGGAGGAGCCATCTGTAAAGATTGTATTTGCTGCTAGGATAGGTTGAGACTTAACAACCTGAGGGAAAATAACAGGATGTCTTTTGAAGAAGCTGACAATAGGTGAACTTGGCAAGTGATTATCAAATGTGGCCATGGTGGAACAATAAATTGCCCAATCTTCATTATTGTTAACTAGCATTTCAATCTGTTTTGCCATGTATGGGACAATAACTGTGAGGATGAACTCCAAAAACTCGAAGGGCTGTCTTAAGTCCTAATGTAACTAGATTTGCTACCATCACAGGATACGGGGAAACAACATTTTTGGGGGACACTGGCAAATGGATCTATATTAGGAGTCTGTTTGTCACAACAGACCTGTAGGAGTATATTCAGAATCTAATACTATGAGATTAAAAGGCAAAGATAGATCAACTCTATCACTATGAGCATTTTTTAAAGCTTGTTCTACTAACCTCAAGGTTTTTCTACCTTCAGGAGTTAAATTTATGGGGGATGTAGGGTCTGAATCTCCTTGGAGAATATCAAACAGAGGTTTAAGTTGACCAGTGGTGATTCCTGAATTTGGCCTTATCCAATTTATATCACTTAATAATTTTTGGAAATCATTTAGAGTCTTAAACTTTCCTGTGGCTAATTGAATTTTTTGTGGCCTAACACAGGCATCTAATATTTGATGTCCTAGAAAGGTAATAGGGCTGTGGGTTTGCACCTTTTCTGGGTCCACATGTAATCCCCATTTTTCTAGGGTTTTGATAATATCATCAAATACCCCTAATAAGTTCTCCTGTTCCTTATGAGCCAAAAGAATATCATCCATATAATGGAGACAATAAAGTCCTTTACAATTTTGTCTAATCTGTGATACAGCCTGACCAACATATATTTGACACATAGTGGGACTATTTGCCATTCCCTGGGGAAGGACCACCCATTGGTATCTAGTATTAGGCCCTTCATTATTCAAAGAGGGAATGGAAAAGGCAAATCAAGGGCCATCCTTGGGATGCACAGGAACGGAAAAGAAACAATCTTTTATGTCTATAGAGGATGATATGACAATGTTTTGGAACAGCAGTTAACAAGGGGAGACCCAGTTACTCCGGGCCCATAATCTGCATACTGGAATTTATGGCTCTCAGATCTTGCAAGAGTTGCCATTTCCCAGACTTCTTTTTTATGACAAAAATGAGTGTATTCCAAGGGGAAGTGGAAGGAATGATATGATTTTCCTTTAATTATTGATTAACTATTTCCTGGGTTGCCTCTATTTTTTCTTTAGAAAGGGGCCACTGGGGGACCCAGATAGGATTATTGGATTTCCATGTTATCTTTATTGGTTCAGTGGTCCCTCCAGAAAACCCAGCCCCTTAGCCCCTGTTTGTCCTTTGGCTTGAATGGGGCAGGTCATACCTTGTAGATTCTTACCTAGTCCTTTTCCAGGGATATAACCTTGTCCCACCATGACTGGTAAAACAGTTGGATTTAGACAGGAAATATTTTGTTCAACTGAGGAAGAAGTGACAGCATCCATCTGTGTTAAAATGTCTCTTCCCCAAAGAGTGACAGGCAGGTGAGCTAATACATAAGGCTGGAATGTCCCCCTTTTCCCATCAGGGTCCTCCCAAGATAACACAGTTGAACTTTGCAATGGGGTTTGAGCAAATCCAAGTCCCCATAAGGTAATACTGGATGCTGTAACAGGCCATGATTAGTTCCAGTCCTTCTGCCTTATAATAGAGATGTCAGCACCTGTGTCTATGAGACCCTCTATGGGAGTACCATTAACTTTCAATTTAAGCATGAGTCTATTTTTTGTTGATTGTGCCCAAAAGACACCCGATCTTGCTGATCCAAACCCATTGTCTCCTCCAGTCCTTTGTGAACTGGGAAAAGTCCCATGATGGCCAGGCAATATCAATATTTGGGCTATTTTGTCTCCTGGAGAAACAACAGATACCCCTTGAGGTGAGGATAACATAATCTTTATTTCCCCAGTTTAATCAGAATCAATGACTCCTGGAAATACTTGTAATCCTGACAGAGTTGTGGAACTCTGCCCCAACAATAATCCTACTGTGCCCTCAGGGAGTGGTCCATGTATGCCCGTGGGGACCACTTGTACTCCCATCTCTGGTATTAGAACGAGTCGGGCGGAGGCACAGAGGTCTAATCTCCCACTCCCTGATGTTCCTTGGGACAACAAGGAGATAGTCAGAAAGGATTGTGAGTGGGGATCTGGACTATGGGATTCTGAAAGGGCCCGTATATTTGAGGGCCCCGGGTTGGGCCCCCTGACCATTTTTTGATTGGGTAGGAAGAGGATTTCTCTCTATGTCAAATCTTGATGTACAAAATCTCACCCAGTGCCTTCCTTTCCAGCACCGGGGACATAGACCTGGGGCAGGTTGATTTGTCCCTTGCTGTTCTCTAGTCTTAGGTGTTCTCCTGGGCTTTAACCCTGTGGGTCCTTCAGGGCAGTCTCTTCTGAAGTGCCCTTCTTGCCCACACTTAAAGCATATTATTCCTTTAGCTCTTGATTGCCCCTGATTTGGCCCATGAAGAGCAGCAGATATTACTTGTCCTGTAATGACTGCATCATTGATATCCCTGCAGATCTTTATATATGTACTTAAATCTTTATTTTTCCATGGTCTTATAGCTTCTTTACACCATCTATTTGCTTGCTCATAAGCTAATTGTATTATTAAGGGCATAGCTTGTTCTGAATCCCCAAATACTTTAGCAGTCGTTTGGATTAGTCTATCAACAAAATCTGCAAATGGTTCGTTAGTCCCCTGAATCACCTTAGACAACTGCCCCTGTAAATCTCCTGACCCTTGAATTAACTTCCAGGCTTTAGTGGTAGCAGCAGCAATTTGTGCATACACCCCAGGATTGTAAATAATCTGCTGTTGAATACCTTCATAGTTTCCTTCTCCTGTTAGCATTTCTACATTTTTGGGGGGAAAGCCTGTGGCAGCATTATGTCATGCCATTTCTAATGAGGCTTCCTGCCATGCAGTTTTCCACACTAGGTACTGCCCCCCTGATAGCACAGCTTTACATAGCCTTTTCCAATCTTCCAGCACTAGATGCAGCCCCACTACTGATTCCAACATACGAATTGTAAATGGGTCCTGTGGACCATATGTAGCCACTGCCTCCTTAAATTTTTTTACTGTTTTGAAATCCAGAGGTTGGTGGAATCTTTGTCTATTTTGATTCTCTAGTACAGGGAACAATTGTGGGACTGCTGAGGTTTCCTTAAGGGGGGTTTCTTCTCCCCATGGTGAAAAATCCATCTGATTTATAGCATGAGAACTCCCCCCAAGGGTACTTTGGGGGACATAGGGGGCAGGCTGCTTGAGGGGGAGTGGCTGCCTCCAGGAAGGGATTGGTATTCCTTCCTGATATAACTCATGGGGGCGACCATGTCCTTGATGCTCTTTCTAATTCCTCCCCAGTAAGCCCCTCCTCCTCTTCTTCCTCTTTATGAGAAGTTACACTTAGTTGTTTCTTTATCTCTTCCAAACACATACTTCCTTTTTTTACTAAAGTTATTATTTTACCTTTTTTAGATGTTAGACATTCCTTAATGAGCTGCCACATGGGAAAAGTACCTCTAGGTAATGGGGATTGCTTTTCTGCTTTAATAAGATCCTCTTTATCATGTTCCCATTGTGGAATATTTAGGACTCCCTCTTCCAAAAACCAAGGACTAACCTTGGCCAGTGTAGTTACATATGCTCTTACAGTAGATCATTTTACGGCAGTTCCATTAGCCTTAAGTACATCTTGTATGATTCCTATCATTTGATTTCTAGACACTTGTGACCCCATCCTAGAGTTACGAGACCTCCCTTTACTGGGGCTATGCAGATTCCCTTCACTGAGGTTATGTGGCCTCCCTTTACCGGGGTTATGCAGACGCCCTTTACCAGGGTTATTTGGCCTTCCTTTACTGGGGTTATGCAGACTCCCTTTAATGGGGATATGTGGCCTCCCTTTATCAGAGTTATTCTACAGTTTTCCTATAGCTTACCTAAAGTTACTTAGTTTTTCTATTGCTTACCTTAAGTTACTTACATGGGAGGATGCAGAGGGAGGAAGAAGCTCCTCCTGCGGGCCACTACTTGTTCCATCCAGCGGAACCGGTGCAGAGAAAGGAGACACCACCAATCTTTAGTTGACCAGATTTATTGCTCCTCCCTGTTTTTCTACCTCCTTTGTTCTGCTACTATCTCCCCTCTTCTACCCTCTCCCTCTCTTCTCCCCCAGGCTCCTAGCTTATCAGCCAATTATAGCAAAGCTTTCTCTCACACAGGAGAGCATGCAGAGGAATGTCAGCATAGCACTCTATGAATCATGAACTCTCCATGCATGGCATGATATTAGATAGCCAATCCTAGAGTCTGGCAGTCAACATGTCATAAGTCTCCAAGGAAGTAGTAGGCAAGCAACCTTTTTTGGTACTTCCTTATTTTGGTATCCAGTGCCCTTTGGCTCACTGCCAGGGGCCATCTTGTCCAAGATGGCCCTCAACAATCACTGTTCACTGTTATTTTTTCTCTTAAAACTGTAAACCTTATTTTAAATGAGTAGTCTTCTTAAAGTAGTAGTTAAACATAGATATAACTTTGAGGAGACAATAAAATGTAAAGACACTCATTGCAACCTTAGCTTAAAAGGTTTATCTAGAGCAGAGAGTTGTTTTTTGCAGCTATGGAGCAGAGCAGCAACAGGAGGAGCCTAGACCCCTGGGGGGGAGGGGGGCGGAGAAGAGAAGGCTGGGTCCAGGAGCTGCAGCTGCTCTGCAAGAGGCTCCAGGTCCTGTCAAGGCGCTTCCAGGGGTTGGAGGCTGGGGTGGGTGAGGGGTAAGAGGGTAATCCTTCTCCCCCTCGACTGTGGCCCGGGATCTGACCCCTTTCTTCCTGCGCTCCCTCTCTCGTCCCCCAGCCCCCTCATGAGGGTGTCAGGGCCTGGTCCAGCGACCACCGTCGCCCCCACTGCCAGCCGCAAACCCTCTACACTGGGCGCCAGCGGCAGAGGAGGTGTCATCGCTAGTGCCTCTGGCGCAGGGGTGCCGGGCTCCGTGCAGCTGGCGCTGAGCGTCCTGCATGCCCTGCTCTAAGCCACGCTCTTAGCCTTTGCCTACCTGCAGCTGTGGCGGCTGCTCCTCTACCGCTAGCGGCGGCTGAGTTACCAGAGCCTCTGCCTCTTCCTCTGCCTCCTGTGGGCAAGGCTCAGGACCACCCTCTTCTCTGCCGCCTTCCTCGCTCAGCCCCTGCCCCTGCTCCGGCCGCCTGCTCACCTGCACTTCTTCCCCCACTGGCTGCTCTACTGCTTTCCCTCCTGTCTCCAGTTCTCCACACTCTGTCTCCTCAACCTCTACCTGGCAGAGTTAGTTACATATGCAAAATTACAAAAATGTCATCAGCAAATGTCTACCTGGATCAAAGAGTATGTCTCTGTGCCAGACTGTGGTCGTAGGTTCTGTAGTCATTCTTCTCTACTCGTCCAGAGCTTGTTATAATTTGGTGGTGATCACTATATCTCAGGATACATTAGAAAGTTCTTTTAATTATGGTTGGGATAATCTTTGAGATAAGGCACCTGCCGGCATGATAAACAGTCACAATTATAGTTCCAGAGCTTACTTTTTTGACAATCCAAGATGATATGATAGTGATGATGGCTTGCCAAGACTAGGAAGTTCAAGAGAAGGAAGTTTATCAAATTCGCAAAGTTTCGGTTGGTATAGCACCATGACTGGGTGTGGCAGCAACACTTACACAGTCACTCCCCACCTGAATGGACCTGTGACTGATATGGCTTCTTTGCTCTTTACTTGTAGCAATTTAGATATGAGCAGTCACCATAGCTTATATGTAACACCACAAAACTGATAGCATTACCAAGTTATGATTCTCAAATTGTTTTTCATGAATATGTATATTCAACGTGTTTAAATCCCATCTACGTGAACATTCCACTATCTGTTGCAACTGAAAACAAAATCTGGAAACCTGGCTGTGCTTGGTGAAGAACACAGCTATTACTTTTGACCTCTGCTTAGTAAAATCAAGTAAAATAGAAAGTTTGGAGCAGAAGAGAGATTCAATTTTAAGGCCTCTAAACATCCTGACTTAGGAACATCAACCACATATTTGCATATTTGCACTTTTATCTTTGTTCTGAAAGAGTACACTGCAGTCCCCAATGTCATACTCCAGTGTTCACATTGGAATATTATGTACACCAAATTGGAAGCCTAGTTTTCTACAAAAATTAAAGCGTATATACTTTGTGGTGTACTCTGTGGACTTTTTACTCAATACAATTTTATGGTGTGAGCAGTGCACAGTTAAGGCATAAAAATACATCATTCATTTTAAAATTTACTAGATATATGTAATCATTGAAGACATTTCTTTTAAACATGAGCTTAAAATACCAAATGAAATAATTCAAACAATCATTTTAAACAACTAATAGTAGTAATCCTTTACAGTGATGACTAGCAGTGTTCTTTGGAAAGCCACAGTAATTTCTTCAAGAAGAAAATATACCAGTGAAATTTGTGTGGCTACTTTGAGTAGAATTGGTCAAGTGATTATTTTGGACAATTAGGATATATATGTAGTAGTTTAAGCATGATTCTTCAAGAAAGCAATAGTGATTTATGCATAGGGAGATTTTGGTAGAAACTTCTTGGGACTAAACAAGTTTACAGATGCATTTAAGAATTGTTCATAAAAGATGCATCATCCTAAATTTAAATGCAAATATTTTCAAAAGCATCTGATCTAAAACAAAATAGTTGATCTTACCTATTGAATCAGGATTGTCCTCAGGTAAATTCAATCATGAAACATTTTTGCAGTGAACTTAAGTGCAATACTTTGTAAGGCATATAATTCCTCCTTTAGTTTTTACATTTTTATACATTGTATATGGTTTGGAAAATAAATTGAATTCAAATTAATTCCAGCACTGTACTAAATGAGCAAACTTAACATAAAAGTATGAACTAAGTATGTATAAAACCTGAGGTTAACAATATTGGAATATTTTAGAATTACATTGAAACTGTATTGAATGAACAACACCAAGTCTAAAACATATATACATATCGTAGGCTAAGACAATACAGAATTTTAAAATGCACATTCTACCAGTGTCTATATGAAAAGTAGATGCTGAATACCTCAAGAAGCCAAGGGAACAGGCAACAGGGAAGTTGTTACAACATGCTTAATGATGATTTTATACAATTGTCTTCTGATCTTTTTCTTCAGAATTGGAAATAATACAACTGTCCTTTTTCTTCTACTTTGGCTAGAAAGTTGTTTTATATCTACTCCTATTTAAAATATCTGTCAGCTTTTTAATAAATGATACAGGAACTTCACAAAAGTTTAACAGTAGATGAAACTCTTAAGAAAAAAATGAAATTGTTAATGCTTTTTATCTTTAGGGAGGCTAGTACAAAGCCAAACAAATTTTCTCTTTTTATGACACAAAGGATTTTAAATTCAGTAGATGTGCTGCCAAATTGAGCATGAAAGGCCTTTACATTCAATCAGATGCATATTTATAAATGTTGCCTGGTATTTATTTATAAATTCTCCTATACTGAAATTATTTAAAATTTTATAGTGAAAAAGTAAACCTTGGTATTAAGGTGACAACAAAGCAGTATATTTTTACTACATCCTCAGTTACTAGATTTCAGAATGCCAACTATTTATTTTGTTGATGATGTTAGGTATCTAAATATCTACAGCTGTCTGAAAAGATCTGTGTTGTCTTTCTTAAGCCTCAAGTTCTAGGTGATAAAATAAAATTTTTTAGATCAAATTTCCCATTTGACCAGGTAAACAAAGATTAGTTTAATTTTTTTCTCAGATAAAACTACTTGGTTCTTTTAGTTGCATTAGTTGACTACATCAAATTTGGAATTTGTACATTTTTCCTGTTATCACTGACTAGGATACCTAAATTCTTGCATTTCTCTCCTGATACACATCTCATACAATACATCACCAAAGACAAAGAAAGATAAACTCTGGCCCAATTTTTGCTTAAAAATTCCAAAGCACTAGGAGCACTTTAAGTTTGGTCTTGAAAGCAGTTGTTTATAGAATCAAAGGGCTACCAAGTCCCTGTTAATCCTGCACTGAAGCACATGATGACAAATTCAGACCTTTCTTTTGTATTCATTAATTAGGAAAGTGAATTTCATTGCTTAAATGTGTAATTCTACAGTGACTAGCAATATTTGTTATTTCATTTGAATGGTCATTAATTTCAAAACTCTTACCACTCATTGTAGCTGGTTGTAGTTTTATGGAAGATGTAATTTATAGCTAAAGTGGCTTTTTTATGCATAGCTGCTTTTTTATTGTTTATCAGTGTTTCTCAGCTATATAATCAGTTTTAAACTGGTTATAAAAGTATAACTGTGGCCAATGAATGTATTTATTTGTTGTTTCACTAAATTGTAACAAAACACTACTATTAAAAATAAAAAAAGGTCTATCTATTGCAGAATGTGGGAGCCAATTTTATCCTTTTACCACAAGCTCAATTAGATGTAGAGAGTATGCAGCAGGAAAATATTATCTTTTCTTCAAATGAGAATTTAACGAAAATGTCTTGCAAAGTCCATTGCTTCTGTTTTTCTACCAGATATAATTAGTATTTCATCAATATGGATTCGGTGACTGAAGTCTGGGAACAGGATGCGGCAGAACATATCACCTTGGAGGTTACTTTGTGGAATATTAATCATAAAAATCACCCAAATACTAGTTTGAGAATTTATCTAGTAGCTCCAAATCTCAAGAAATGATATGATTTTCTCACTTTATGACTATTCTCAAAGTTTGTTGATCTTTTCTTTTACATCCCAGTCCCGTTATCACACTTTCTTTCCCTTAAAGTATGACCATGATCATAAGCGTACTATCCTAATGGTCTCGTTATTGAGGTCCCTGATTTACTCCTAACATCCCTTCCCGGCACTAGGACACCAATTTCATAATGCAAAAAAGCTTATTTTTTTGGTACATTCCTTGGGTAAGGGTTTTCATATATTAAAAAATATGAACAAATACCACTATTTCAACATAAAAAATGGAAAGAAATACACACCAGAATTTATGTTTCATTAAAACATGTAGAAAACCATAACTGTAGAGTGCAGTGTTTAATCCTGAAATATTTATTTGGTATTAACCTTTATCAGAATGCTTTCTTTGTTACTTTCTCATATTATCATGTCCATAATATATATACATACATATATATATTAATATATATAATTTGTTTGACTATGACCAATCCAGTCTCTTTTGTTTGTAGGCCAAAGAGAATCTCCTGACATTCCTGGTTTCTAATTTTAAAGTTTAGCACTTAATTTGCCATTTTAGTGTGGATATCCTATATCTTAAATTTACCCTAAAAACACTTTGGGTTATTTTATTTTTTTCTGCTAGAACTGCTGTGTCTTGAATCCACTGCCATTGATTTTCCATAGACAAACAACTGAATGCTACCTAACTTAGAGATTCCATTGCCTCACTGGTAATCAACATTTCACACATAGTCATTTTTTTGATCCTTAAAACAATTAGCCTACACTAAAAAATGCTAGTTCCTTCCATAAAGTTAGTTTTCATTTTAAAATAATTGTATTCCTGCATAGTGAGCTTCATTTACTAAGTAAGTCCTAACCAAATTTCAAGTAAGCAAACATTATGTACTCTCATCTCTTTGAGCATATTTCTCTCCTGTATCTTATCTAAGTAAAACTTCAACTATGTAAAACCCTTTTAACTCTTCAAAACTCAATTGAGTTCATAAAATTGATTGCACCTACAACCTTTCCAAAAATCAAAGCTTTCATTTTCTTATTGCAAATATTTCAAACCAATTCATTCTAAATTAGGTGAGGATAACCAATAGTAATTTACCTAGAGGTAGTTCACTTTAACAGTTTGTTAATGTCAATTTATTTTCACTTATATAGTTTCAGAAGTTTATATATTCTCTAAAAAATCAAAATGGAAATGTCCTCAGTGAGACAAAGACATATCCCAGGAAGGTACTTGTTCTCCACTTACTGAGTCATATGATCACAGCCCTTAGAATCATCTGGCTCAGCTCAACTTTACCACTCCTTGGTGTCTATCCCAAAAGAATCAAAGACATCAGATGACAGTGGCACATGCAAACACACAACTGTCAAACTATGGAACCAGGCTAAGTATTCATCAACTGATGAATGGTTAAAGAAAATGTGGTACATATATAGGAAGGAGTTTTACAAAGTCGTTAAAAAAATGATGAAATCCCATAATTTGTAGGAAAATGACAGAACTTGAAACCATCATGTCAATTCAAAGCAGCCAAACTCAGAATGTAGAGCTGCATGTTTTCTCCTATACATGGAAGCCAGAGAGGAAAAAGGAAAAGAAAGATGTGGTTGGGTTTCCTTGAAAATTAAAGGAAAACCAGTGGAAAGAGACCAGGGTGGGATTTAGAGAGGAGGGGAAGAGGGAATAGAGGGGAATGATATTGGCCACATTCTGCTGTTGCCCTGTGTGCATGCACAAACATGCCACAACAAATGTCACCATCATGCACAACTACAGTGCACCAAAAACAACAAAAAGGAGTGGAGAGAAGAATCTTTGAGTTCTCTGATAAAAAAAAAAAATCATGTGCTTTAATGTCTGATTTTTCTAATTGAAAAAGCTTGTGCCCCAGAGATCAGGGTTATCCATCACGTAACCTACGATTCCTGAATTTCATTTCACTCCTTACCTCTGAACCCACAGATTCTGGAAACTCTTTTACATACCAAATCTTAATAGTAGTGCCCCAGATTTTCATATCTAGGAGCTGTGTGTAGAGCGAGTTTCTTAAGAAAGTGAGCATGAGTAGTTTTACATTCCAAGTCTACCTGGGATTTATATTGTATCTAACTAAATACCAAACAACAGATATTCTCAGTATTCATAACATCCCTAAGAAAGTTGAGGACCATTTTTATGTTCATTTCATGGAGGAATAAAGTTGCTTACAGTCTTGTGGTCTATTCATCCCTCATATTAAATCTTTTGTTTAAAATTGTCATGTCTGCCTTTGTGGAGAAAAGAAAAGTTAAATTTAGACTTTGTATACAATGTTAGAGTCAAGAGAAATTACATGCTATATTTAGAAAATAATTTAAAATTCAAATTCTAGTTATTTTTTCTGCATATGCTTTAAAGCTAATTGCTACATACACTTAAACAAATTAAAAGTTACTCAAGTGGCATATACATTGTAAATGAGTATCTCATTTAAGAATCAAATAATAAGCACAATAAAAAATGCAATTAAGGAACAGATGGGGAAAAAAAGCACTTTTATACTCAATTCTGTAGTTTTCACCTGTAGCTCTACATCAGGAGTTGCAGGGTAGGGATTATCCAATTCTTCACTTATTTTTCAAGTTGTATCTCTTATCTACTCGGTGATTAGATATAAAAAGGAAAAAGAGAGTCAAGTTCCAAAGCAAAAACAGCACTTTGTTCTATTTTGTCTCCATGTCTTATTATTTCCAGGAGTTTTAGGCCCCCTGCAATGGGATTGTTTGGTTTTGGTCTTGGGAATTGAACCCAGGGACCCTTAACCACTGACTCACATCCTCAGTCCTTTTCATTTATGTATCCACTTTAATTTTGAAACAGGGTCTCACTAAATTGCTTAGGCTTCACTATTTGCCCAGGCTGACTGAATTTGCCATCCTCCTGGCTCAGCCTCCTGAGTAGAGTCTGCTGGGATTACAGGCTTGCGCCACCACCCCACAGGGGCTCTGGATTTTTATCTCAGGAAAGTGGAATGAATTTGCTCAAATGAGGGAAGGGAGGCGAGGGGAAGTCTGGGCTAGGTCACCACAGCGCGCAGGGCCTGCAGGGAAGGCTCAGAGATTTTCTGCAGCAGAGATTTCATCTGCCTTCGGGAGCAGACTGATCACCAACAGAATAAGAAGTCAGGTATGGAGGGCCAGGTCCCTGGCTGCTGATGGAAGTTGGCGGAGGGTGGGAGCCTGGACGCTGGGGCAGGGGCTTCCAAGGGCGGTGGGTTTGCTTACTCTGCTGCCCCAGATGCAGGGCAGCAGGGCCAGTACGACGAAGAAAGCCCCCCCGGGACTGAGCATGGAAAGGCGCCTCACCAACTCTGCTAGGCCTCTAGGTTCAGCGCTCAGGAAATGCTTCGTCCGCGAGAAGTCACCCAAGCCCGAGCACCCAGCGACCCTGGCAGGGTCTGTGGCACTCAGAGGCCAGGGAACATGCCCGCCTCCCACACAACCACCTGCCCAGAAGGCAACGAGACAGGTACCCTGCTCTCAGTACCTGGAACATCTCCAGGAACAGGCTACCAGAGTTATGGATGAATGTTTCCAAAGACTGCGTGAGTAACCAAAGGGAAGGGGCTTTATAAATGTGTAGCTAGTGTATTTTTATTTTTTTGTCCACATATAGGTTATTATTATTATTATTATTATTATTATTATTATTATTTAGTAGAGCATTAGTAATAACACTATAAGTAATCAAAGAAAATCATATACATGGGTTATGATTTTGAAAAATGTTTAAGAAATATAAATGGGGCCTTTGAGATTAGTACATTTTAAGAACAATTTCTTACCATTAAGTCACACTTAGGTTACTGTATTTTTCACATAGTCACAATTTTTATAATTTGAAACTGGACAAATCAACACTTATTTTAAATTCACTGGTTTATAAAATAGTTGACATGACTTGAAGGAAGGTCATGAGAGGGCTATAGGTACATTGTTGTAACAAGCAACTTCTTGAGTTTGCAAAAGAGTAGCTATTTTGAAGTAGAAAAAACAGGTTTGTTGAAATTATAACAGATGACATATCACTATTAATATGTTCTGGTTAGATACCTAGTTTTTGTTTGTTGCTGAGGCTGATTATAAACACTGGTATTGATAGCAATGGAGGTGGAAGGAAACTCATGAAACAAAGGACAGCCTTGAAGATTTCAGAAGGGAATGGTTAATAGAAACATCCTTGAAGGAATCATATGACACTCCAGCTCTCTACCCTTACTGCTTTATTCATTGTGGCTCCCCCTCTTTGTCCTTTCTGAGCCACGTCTCCATCCTGCTGTCAAGCAAAGACTGAAGTGAACACTTGAACACACTGAGGGTCTGCTTAGGGGCAAAAGTCCATGTACCAAGTCACCCCAGGAATGCTCCCTGGTATCTTAAGACCTGTGACTGGGCAGGGCCACTGGGAAGTGAGGACAAGGGTCTTTAAACCAACAATCCAGTCAGATGTTCAGGAATTAGATCTCAAGGGACACTGTGGATTATTTGTGTGCCAAACACCCATTCCAAGACATTCTCAACATTCCTCACTAGTAATTCTGGTTTTACATCTACAGGCCTCTGGAATTACAAAGTCAAGAAAGTCCTCAAATGTCTGAAAACCAGGGTGCCCTATAAACCTGTAACCAAATCAGGATACACAAGAGTTCTCACCAGCCTAAGAAGGCACCTGAAGGTCAAAAGAACTGGGAAATGGCAGCTGCTGAATTGTACAGCCACACAGAAACAGAATAAGAAAAGAGACAGGAGCTCTACTTAAGGTTGCAAATATAATACTTTTTCATGGAGAATTGATGTCAGAGTAGGAAAATTGATAACTGGCCAGTTGCCTTTAATGACCCTGGAGAAGGCAACTTCTGTTCCAGAGAGGACAGAGCCACTTTTCAGTCAGCCCCTTTCTCCACTGCACCTCACTCAGCAAGGGCCAAGTTTGTAGCTGGCAGCCCCTGAGTTTTCCCACAGATGCTCTGCTCCACTCTGTCACACTCAGCTGGGAATGCCTCAACTTTTTTCACCAAATCCTTCTTTTTAGTCTACTGTCCTTGAAGTTTTCTGGTAGGATCATCATGTCAATCTCCTCTAACATCTTCATAAACTGCTCAATTGTGCCTTTTACTGCCTATCAAGTTTGCAGAGAGCTTCAGCTCACAAATCCTTGGCCAGAAAACCCTGCTAGGTTCCAGTAAGTTCTTGATTCAAATCTTCCAGGTGGTCAGCTGTCTTCTTTGCTGACTTCTTCAAATCTTCCAATTTCTTTAGTTTAGCCTCTTCCTCTGGACTGTTCTTTATTCCAAATAACATGACCTGCAAATCATTTTGTATTCCAAGTGCTGAAAATGGTGTTTCCATTTCCTTCAAAGATTTTCCCTTAAATGTGAGTTTCTTAAAATCCAGTGAAACCCCTATGGCCTTTTCAACAACTAGGGCCAGGTCCTGGACAACGCGTTCACTGCTGCCGTGCTGTGGGGGAACATGAAGGTCGTACTTCTCAGGGTTGTGGGTGATGGTCACACCAAGCTCAGCTGCTACTATTTCCTGGGTTCTATCAGAGCCTCCTCCTCTTCCTGGGTCACCTCCTTGCCCCCCAGGCTACTTCTGGGCCTGGTTCACCTTCTTGCTTGGGTTGGTCTGGGACGTGACTTCTTTATCCTGGGCCTGCAAGCAACAGCGCACCTGGTGGATTGGTCATATCTGCTGGTTGCACTCCAGAAAGATGGACACTGAGAGCAAGGTAGGTTGCCCTGGGACTGGGATCCCAAGTGGTACAACTGCCCACCAGACTGAGGGGAGCACCGTGGGTGGTCAGGTACTCCAGGTCACCTCATAGCTTCTGCTTGCTGCCCTACTCCAACAAGGCCTGCACTTGTTGACTGCCCCCCTAGTTTTAAGATTAAGAATATTTTCTTTCCAGTCACAATGGCAATTTTCAAGAACATAAGCAAAACTAAGTGTTGGCGAGGATGTGGGGAAAAAAGTACACTCATAAATTGCTGGTGGGAATGCAAATTGGTTCAACCACTCTGGAAAGCAGTATGAAGATTCCTCAGAAAACTTGGAATGAAACTACCATTTGACCCAGGTAGCCCACTCCTTTGTCTATACCTAAAGGACTTAAAATAAGCATACTGCAGTGACACAACCACATTAATATTCATAAAAGCTCAATTCACAATAACTATACTATGGAACCAATGTACTTGCCCTTCAACAGATTAATAAATAAAGAAAATGTGGTACATATACACAATAGAGCATTACTCAGTCTTAAGAATGAAATTATGGCATTTGCCAGTAAATGGGTGGAGCTGGAGAATATCATGCTAAGTAAAATAAGCCAAACCCTAAAAACAAAGGCTGAATGTTTTCTCTGATAAGTAGATGCTGATCCATAATGGGGGAGAGGGAGGAAGGGAAGAATGGAATAACTCTGAATTGGGCAGAAGGGAGTCAGGAGAGGGGAGGGCATGATATCTGGGTGAGAAGGATGGTGGAATGAGAGAGGCATTATTATCCTATATTTATGTATGATTACAGTACCAGTGTGACTCTAAGCCAGAGGAAAGAGAATTTGTATAATGTGTACAATGTGTCAACATGCACTGTACTGTCCTGTATAACTAATTAGAATAAATTAAAAAATAAAAATAAGCAATAAAAATGTATCATTAATATTCATTTTAATACTTTTGGCATATGCATCATCTACACACAATACACCCTTCTCTTTCCTCTAAATACAATAAACTAACACATACATCATATAAACGGGGACTAGGAATAAAGAATATTTTATGTCAGAACCCCAATGTTAGCAAAATAATCTTTCTACAATGTATACTCCACAGAAAACTTCCTTCTGTAGGTTGATTATTCTCATATATAATTTTGGAATAGAAATTGTGTACATATTACTGTTACTTAGATCCTCTTCAAAATTCTGAGCTTATCACATGTAAAAAATTTAAAAACACCCAAAGTAAAAATGCTTTCCTCTTTGAAATATAAAAGCACAAAATGACTTCTTTCTCTGAGCATATGATTAAGAATCTAATAACCAATTAACCTTTCAAACTATTAGAAAAAATATAACATGGGTCACTATCATTCTGTTATTAATTGCTGAATATTCCTAAATAAACTCAGTGATATTAGCATGATACACATTTCTGTAGTAAATCATTCTTACATTTTCTATTGAAATACTTCAGTGATTTTCTTTTGAAATTTAGGTTTTAGTGCATCCTTACAATTCCAAGGTTGGTATAAGTAACATATAATGTAGGTAATCCAACATTATCATCTGTTAAAGAAATACACTGAACTAGAATACAATTTGGTGTCACATTTTTGCTTAATAGGCAAACCATATATGTTTGATACACAAAGTTTGGCTCACAAATCAGCATTATGAGTATCACTTGGGTAACAATTAGAAATTCAGAGTTGCAGTTGAGTCTGCATTATAACAATGTCCTCCAGTGATTCATAAACAAAATGAAGTTTGAGAAGCCATAGTATAGATTTTAAAGAAAATTATTGAGCCAGCATGTTATGCATTACTCCTCAAAAGTAAAGATACAATTATTTTTCCCTGTGTTGGAATGGGTGAGGGTAGATTACATTTAAAGGTGAGCATGGACATTTTTAGGATGTGGGTGTGAATTGTTGACTTGATTGTATTAAGAGAAGCCTTAGATTAAGAGGTTTCTGGGTATGTTCTGGGTATGTCTATGAGGGTGTCTCTAGGATTCACTTGTGGGAAAACAAACTGAGGGAGAGATTGACTCTAAATGTGGGCAGTACAGTTCAACAGTTTGGGGACCTGGATGGAACACAAAGGTAGAAGAACAAAAAGGTGGAAACAGCAGCAGACACAAGCTCAATTTTTCTTGAATGGGTTCTTTGATTGTAGCTGAGATCATCTGAAGACCTCAGACTCAAGTTCCTTCAGGGTCCCAAAGTAGACTGGAGACTTTCCAGGGAAATTCCAGGCCTTTGTTCCAGGTCTTTGGTCCTGGATTTTGATATATGACTTTTGGTATTCATGCCATGTAACTAGTTAAGCTATAAGGGAAGAGAGAATGGAGAGAGAAGGCCATCAAGGAACAAACCTTAAGTCATTCCACTTTATGCTGTTAAGTAGAGATGCACCAGAGAAAACTGACAAGCAAAAGAGTTTTCAGTTTTATAAGTATGGATTGCTAGAATTTATATTGCTTAATATTTTTAGAGTTTATTGGTGGTTTTCACTTCATATATATTTCTAAAAATGAATAAATATGTGGTAATATGATAAATTAATTTGAAAACACCATTTAATTATATATTATATTTAATTTGTTAGATTAATTTCAACATATTAACAGTATTTATTTTTTATTATTGGTGATATTACTCTTGTTTCTTAATATCATATACATGTAATAGTCCTAAATCTTAAGTAAACTTATTTAATGCTTTTATGTTAATGTATTGATGCATTAATGTATTTATATTTGGCATTTATAATTGATGTTACTTCATGTATAATATTTGTAGTAATTTTATTAGATTACATGTATTGTTCTGTCATTTGCTCATGTGATTATGTGATTGGCCTAATGTTCTCATGTAGATTGTTTCCCAATTGCAGACCACTGTCAATGACTGTTAGAAGAGAGGTAAAAAGAGCACCTTTTTCTATACTCTAGGCATTCACAAATATCCCATTGTGCTTTAGTATATTTTCCCCATCTACTCATTAATGAACAATATTAAATGATTTAAAAGTCATAAGTTATCTTGAATGAATTTCTGTAGGATTGCAAGTCACCTGTGTGCAATGAAATACCATTCAATTATATGGACTTGTATTTTTTAAAAATGAACTTGATTTATCTTGCAAGTTTTTAATTATTACTCCAGATGGAAGTTTCCTTTTTTACTTTCTTTCATTCACATCTTATACACTTTAGCTCTTTTTCCCTTTGAGACCAATCTGAGCTTTATTTCTTTGATGTTTAGAAATTTTTCCAGTTTTTTTTTCAATTGCCTCAAAAAGACAGAAAAAAACAAAACAAAACAAAACAAACAAATCAAAACCATGTAAGGCTACATGAGTGGAAGGGAAGAGAGATCCTTCCTGCTGTGCCTTTAGAAGTCATAAATTTTGATCCTGTGCCTGATAGAAGAAAAAGTAGACCCAAATTTCTATCATGTCAGATTAGGAATCAAACTAAAAAGTTTCTTCACAGAAAAGGAAACAATCAAGAACATGAAGAAAAGTCTACAGAATGGGAGAAAATCTTTACCATACGCACCTCAGATAGAGCATTAATAATCTCCAGAAACATAAAGAACTCAAAAAACTTAACTCCCAAACAACAAATAACCCACTCAATAAATGGGCACAGGAACTGAACACTTTGCAGAGGAAGAAATATTCAGTCAACAAATATGTTAAAAACTGTTCAACATCTCTAGCAATTAGGGAAATGCAAATTAAAACTACAGTGAGATTTCATGTCACTCCAGTCAGGACAGCAATTATCAGCAATACAAGCAACAACAAATATTGGTGATGACGTGGGGAAAAGGTACTCTCATGCATTGCTGGTGGGACTGCAAATTGGTGCAACCACTCTGTAAAGCAGTGTGAAGATTTCTAGGAAAATGGGGAATGGAAACACCATTTGACCCAGCTATCCCATTCCTCAGTTTACACCCAGTGACTTAAAATCAGCATACTATAGTGACACAGCCACATCAATGTTTATAGCAGTTCAATCCACAATAGCTTAACTATGAAGCCAACCTAGGTGCCCTTCAACAGATGAATGGACAAAGAAAATGTGGTGCATTTACACAATGGAGTATTACTCATCTTAAGGAAGAATGAAATTAAGGCATTTGCCAGTAAATGGATGGAACTATAGAATATCATGCTAAGCAAAATGAGCTAATTCCAAAGAACCAAAGGCTGAATGTTTTCTCTGTTATGCGGATGCTAATTCACAATAACCAGGTGGAGGCTAGTGCAGAATAGAGGCACTTTGGATTAGACAGAGGAGAGTGAAGGGAGGAGAGTGACCGTGAGGGTAGGAAGGATAGTAGAGTGAATCAGGCATTATTACCATATGTGCATATATGATTGATTACATGATTGGTATAATTCTGTATCATGTACAACCAGAAAAATGAGAAGATACACTCTACTTATGTATGGTGTGTCAAAATGCATTCTATTGTGATGTATAACTATTAGAACAAATAAAAAGAGTTCTGAAAATGAAGGAATAAATTTTACTTTTTCATCTTTTCTCCTGAATGTGTACAAACATTTTGATAAGAGTGTGAATGGTAAGCAAAACCAGCTAGAAAACTCAGTGAGGAGGGCAGAACCAACTATCCATCACTGCAAGGCCTACATACTCTGAGAAGCACACACCCAGGCAGTATTAAATGTTTAAAGATTTTATTAGTGAAAAAAACCTTGTTTGAGGGAAAATGACAAGAGTGCAGGATCAAGATGTGTACTTACAAGAAGACAAAAGAAGTCTGAGCTTGAGGAATGTTGAAAAACTGTGTGAAAGCATCTTACAAGGAAGTTTCAGGAAGGTTTCAGGATGTCCTTAAAGCAAATTCAAACTTTAGGGGAAGCCTGATACAAGGCCCAAATTAATACAACTAATGCATTCTGGCATTTGCTGGGACCAAACCATGGGAAGAAAAATCTGGACACAAATGTGAGGAATGATTTCACATTGCAGTGCTTGAAGTTCTTCATTGATTACAGTCCCATGGGTGTATGTCAGCTGCTGATGTCTCCTGGATGACACATGTGGAATATTATTTTAAAATATAAACAAATTTCTTCCATGTGGAGAGGCTGCATTTGGCTTTTAATGTATAATAAAAGCATATCACATATAGAAAAGTGGCTTTGCTTTTAAGAAAATCATCTAAAGTGAACTTATAATAATAATACAGGGTTTTAAAAATCAGTTTCCTTGGAAAAGCAAGTATGAAAATATGCATTTGTGGCATATTACCCCAATTTTACTTTGAAACACTTGAATGTTTTAAAATGAATTACAATTTTTAAATGTTTAAAAATAAAGAGGTCTGAGAGAGACCACCTTGAACAAATGACTAATCTCAGCACCACCTATGTTGTAGCAACCTGACACTTTGTCCCCTAATGTGATACTCTGCAAAGTTCAGAGTATTGATGAAAATGGAAAAGTAATAAACCAAAATGTGAAATTAGTTACTTCAGAGTGCTGAAATTCTGGGTAATTTTTACATTATGATCTATGATTTTCTGAAACTTCCAGGGTTATTTCTATGTGTTTAATAACCAACAGAAGACTTTAGAGTCTTTCTTCAGATCACTTAATGTTATGAAGACTGTGAGTGTTGATTTTGACACATTTTCCTCCCATGATAACCTGATTCTGGGTGGCAATGTGAATCCACATCACTCTCAAGAACTGAGACTGACACTTTATCATACTCTCTGTATTGTTCATAGATGTAGTTTTCTTTCATCTATGAGAAACACCCTTCATTTTTGCATATAACCCTTAACTCCACTCTATCTTCAGCTCTATTTTCATGGCAGTTTGCCTATACCTAGATGACAGAGCAAAATATCATTTCTCCTTGTCAAATACTGTTTGACAATGTAATATTGAAATCTGTTACATTTATGAATTCTCTAGAACATATTCAGTAAAATGAAACAAAATAAATTAATGATACTTATAATAATAGTTGACATTGAGAAATATAATATCATCATCCATTATTGATATGACTTCTTGGGTGGAAGACACAGAGAAGTCTACAGGTATACCATTAGAACTGGTAAGAAAACTTATGAGTACTGCAAAATTGTACAAGAAAAAACAATCCCATGTGATATCTATAAACAACTAGAAAATACAATTTTAAAGTAATTATGCCAAAGTATGAGAAAACATTGATAAAATCCTAAGAACAAATCTAACAAGAGTTTTGCAAAACTCACATACAGTGAATGGTAAATGTACTATTGACAGATTTAAGAGAAACATAAAGAAATGATGGGATACATAACTCTGCTCTATGCATATGAAATAAATGACAAATGTATAATATAAATATGTACAGGCAAGCTGTATATTTGGAGAGTATTATTTCTGAAATATAAGCCATTGGATAGAACATAGGAATAAATTTAGCCAAAAGGCATTCAAGACCTCCACACAGGAAGCTCCAAAAATGTTCAAATAAATTAAGTAAATTTATAAATTTTTGGTACCAGTTATTGATTATATTTATCTTCATTTTTCAACAGATTTTCTATTTTGTGTTCAACCTTGTTTTTCTTCATTTTTTACCCCTTTCTCTTGAGTTTTGTACTTGTTCTTGAAGGTATAACTTATTTTAGTTTCCCATTTTTTAATGTTATCTATTATCTCTACAAATATATTTTGACATTGTTATTTCTACCCTTCTTCTGGAACTAATTTTATACTCATTCCATAAATCAATGACAATTCACTTCAGTAACCATACTTCCAGAAGTCAGCCAATCAATAAACAAAAGCAAAACTCCATTAAACATGCTTAGGCTCTGGAAATTTCTATGGGAGATTGCATGACCATTACAGATCCAGGTCTGTCTGCAGAAGTAAAAATATCTCTCAATATACCTCAGAAACAAAGATGTCTCCATAAAGTCTATACTCACAGCAAGTGCTATGTTTTTCAATACCTTTATCAAAAAATGTGCACAACTTTTTCAATGCCTTCTGCACAAAAGAGAATATTGAACAAAGTATTTCATATCTTCATCAGGAATTGACTACTTTTGGTTTTCCCTCATTATATGAAGAATCCAAAAGTAAAGAGACAAAGAGAAAATTAAATATAGTTGCTGTTTTAAATTGTATGAATGAGCTACTTGTACTTCAGTGGAAGAACGTTCTAGCTCAGGAAAATGTGGAAACAAAGAATCTGAAACTGGGAAGTGATATGGACCATCTACAGAACTGCTATGCAAAACTTAAGGAACAACTGGAAACCTGCAAGTGCGAAATGATTGAGCTTCAGGAGAGAGACAGACAGTTGCAATTCAAGAACAGGAATTTGCATCAGCTCCTGAAAAATGAGAAAGATGAGGTACAGAAATTACAAAATATCATTGCAAGTGGAGTTACTCAGTATAATCATGATATGAAGAGAAAAGAGCATGAATATAATAAACTAAAGGAATGTTTGCATCAACTTGTTATGAACAAGAAGGATAAAAAAATAAGCACAGGTGTTTTAAATTATGTGGGGGGAGCTGATGGAAAAAGAGGCTCCTGGAGGACCCGTAAAACAGAAGCCAGGAATGAAGATGAAATGTATAAAATTCTTTTGAATGATTATGAATATCGTCAGAAACAAATCCTAAATGGAAAATGCTGAACTTAAGAAGGTTCTTCAGCAAATGAAAAAGGAAATGATTTCTTTTCTTTCTCCCCAAAAGAAGAGACCTAGAGAAAGAGCAGATGATAGCACAGGAACAGTTAACTCTGATGTTGAAAAAGATGCTGGAGAACTAACCAAAGAGAGTATGTGGGACATTTCCTGTGAAAATGTGAGAAAGCAGCTTACAAACAGCATCCAAAAGCAGTGGAGAATTTTGAAAAGTCATGTAGAAAAACTTGATAACCAAGTTTCAAAGGTACACTTAGAAGGTTTTAATGATGAAGATGTGATATCACAACAAGTCCATGAACAAGAAACTGAGAAACTGGAGTTAGAAATTCAGCAATGTAAAGAAATGATTAAAACACAGCAGCAACTTTGACAGCAGCAGCTCGCTACTGCATGTGATGATGATATCACTTCACTATTATGAGACTGTTATTTGTTGGAAGAAAAGGAATGCCTCAAAGAAGAATGGTTCCTTTTTAAAGAGCAAAAAAAAAATAATTTTGAGAAAGAAAGACAAAGCTTTACAGAGGTTACTATTCTCCTAGGATTGGAGAGAAAGGTTTTTGAAGAAGAAAGAGCCAGTTGGCTAAAGCTGCACTTTTCAAATATGACTACATTTGACCACCAGAACTCAGAAAATGTGAAACTTTTCAGTGCCTTCTCAGGAAGTTCTGATTGGGACAATCTTACAGTGCACTCAGGGACACAGCAAAAGAAGCCTCACAGTATGTCTAATGGGTCTCCAGTTTGCATGTCTAAACTGACTAAATCTCTTACTGCTTCACCTTCTACTTCAGACTTTTGCCTAACACGTTCCTGTGTATCTGAACATAGTTCAATCAATGTACTGAATATAACTCCTGAAGAAACTACACCAAATCAGGTTGGAAGAGAATGTATAAATCAGAAGTGTAGTGTGGCATCAAGACCCGGGTCACAGGAAAGTTGCTACAGTGGATGCTCCTTGACCTATACAAATTTTCATGTAGAAAAAGATGACTTACCTTAGACATGTAGATGGGATTTTTTTTTCATTAAGATTCATCAGATTTCACATTTAATTTGAAACAGGGTATGTCATAAAATCAGTCATCTTTAATAATTCAGGATGGTCTGAGTTATTTGTTTGAACTTCCCTGTCTTTCCCCAAAGAGATGCTAAATGCTAAATAAATGCTAAATCTATTTAAAAGGATATAAAAGTTTTGCATATGTATTTTTAGGAATAAATAGAAACATCTGGTTCTGTGAATAAAGGAATGTATAGATGTTTGGATGGAAACAAAAGCACTAGAATAAGTTTCCTCTTTATAGGTATTAAAAATAGCACTTTCAGAAAACTGATTATTGTAAATGTTTAATTTTTGTCCCACACATAGTTGGCATTGGAAGTTTAATCTTTACTTGAATGTATACTGTAGATTTTTAACAAAGCAGGTTCTATATTTATTATGTTTAGTGTGATTTTAAAATTACCTCTTTCATATGTTTTAAATAAAATGAAATTTATGTATGTTTTGTACATAGATATACATGATTATGTTAAGAGACTTTAAGACTCAAAAACTTCTACACAACCATGAGTATGGCAAGATTTTTCAGTTGTATTCTGTTTACAGGTGTGTTAGGACCATTGCCACATTGCATTTAAGATTTTTTTTAAATCCATATGGGCAATAAATATTCAAAAATCTGAAAAAAAGAGTCATAGGGATAAAAGGTATCTGTGAGTCCTTTTGTTTCATCTTCAAGATCTGCTTCAGTTTCACAAAACAATTTGAGCTCTGATGTATTGATGTTCTGTTTCTCAAATATATTTTATCCAGAATTCATAAGCAAATAGGTTTTTACATAAATTAATTAGATGTTTGGATCAGAAGAACAAAATTTGAGATTAGTCTGTTTTTTTATTAATATTTGTACTCTTCCTTTTTGTAAAACAAACTTTTATGTAGAATAATCTACATTCACAGAGAAAAAAACAGAAAGGAAAATTTGAAGTTTTCATATCTTCCTTCTTGATTTTTCCCTATTATTAGCAGTACTATGTAAGTATGGTACAATTGTTATAACTAATGAACTTATATGATATGTTATGATTAATGAAGTATTTAACTTACTAAAAATTCTTTAGCTTTTTTTTTCATTTAACTTTCATTTTGTGTTCTAGGATATCATCTAAAATGAATTATATGTAGTCACCATGTTTTCTTGGCTGTGTCAGTTATTACTTATTATTTTGTTATGTGAAATTGTATTAACATTTAATTATGTTTTCCCTTTTGAGTTGGTGAGGGAATAGGTGAAGACATAGACTTGGTGAGTCTCAAATTCATGTAGCCCAAATGACTCATTTTAAATTCATTCATCTGATGTTAATTCACAAAAAGAAAATTTCTCACATTTTGCATTGTGTTTCTATCGAAACTTAGGATATTCTCTGATAAAAAAGAAAAAATCCCAAATTAGGACCACTTTTCTTATTCTGTATTTTACAATCAATAATAGGTGAGATTTTAATTTTAACATTATCTGTTGTCTCTGCTTAGGCAGGAAACAGATGTATTAAACATTCATGCTATAATTTAATGGTTTCCATCTTATGTGTTCATGACTTCATCTACAAGAAAGATACAATTATCACAATGAGTCCCAATTTTATGTATAATTATAATGTACTAATGAAAAGAACGTTCATAAAAATGAAAAAAGGAGGACCAGAAGAGGAGAGGACTGGAAAGAGGGGGAGGGAGGAAAGGTGGAATGGGGAGATACTGAGAAATAAGTAATGTCATGAGCACATGTGACTATGTTGCAATGAATCCCACTATTATGAATAATTATAATGCACTAATGAAAACACTTAAAAAGAAAGCTGGTATTTCTTCCAAAAGAATTCTCTCAACAAAAGCATAACTTCCTCCTTTATGTTGATATTTCACCTAAATATTCACAAAGATATATAGAATGACAAAGTTGACAGATGTGCATATTTGCAAAACCATTTCAAACAACTGGAGAGGATAACAAATATAAAGAATCGGTGATCACAACCTAACACTACAGCTCAAAGCCCTAGAAAAAAAAGAACAGATCAACACCAAAAGTAGTAGAAGACAAAAAATAGTTAAACTCAGAGCTGAAATCAATGAAATTGAAAAAAAAAAGAAATAATACAAAAAATTGACAAAATAAATAGTTAGTTCTTTGAAAAAATAAACAAAATTGATAAACCCTTAGCCACACCAACAAAGAGAAGATGAGAGAAAACCCAAATCACTAAAATTCAGAATGAACAAGGAAATATCACAACAGACACGACTGAAATACAAAACATAATTAGAAGTTATTTTGAAAATCTATAATCCAAAAAATAGAAAATTTCAAAGACATAAAGAGGTTTCTAGACACATATGAATTGCCTAAACTGAATGAGGAGGACACACACAATTTAAATAGACCAATTTCAAGTAATGAAATAGAAGAAGTCATCAAAAGCCTACCAACAAAGAAAAGTCCAGGATCAGATGGGTTCTCAGTCGAGTTCTACAAAATCTTTAAAGAAGAGCTCATTCCAATACTTCTCAAAGTATTCCATAAAATAGAAGAGGAGGGAACCCTCCCAAACTCATTCTATGAAGCCAATATTACCCTGATACCGAAAACAGACAGAGACACATCGAGGAAAGAAAATTTCAGACCAATATCCTTAATGAACATCGATGCAAAAATTCTCAACAAAATTTTAGCAAATTGCATACAAAAACATATTAAAAAGATAGTGCACCATGATCAAGTGGGTTTCAGCCCAGGGATGCAAGGTTGGTTCAACATCAGGAAATCAATAAATGTAATTCACCATATCAATAGATTTAAAGGCAAGAATCACATGATTATTTCAATAGATGCAGAGAAAGCATTTGATAAAATACAGCACCCCTTCATTATCAAAACACTAGAAAAAATAGGGATAGTGGGAACATTCTTTAACATTGTAAAGGCCATCTATGCTAAGCCCATGGCTAATATCATTCTAAATGGTGAAAAACTGAAAGCATTCCCTCTAAAAACTGGAACAAGGCAGGGATGCCCTCTTTCACCACTTCTTTTCAATATCATCCTTGAAACTCTAGCCAGAGCAATTAGACAGACCAAAGAAATTAAAGGGATATGAATAGGAAAAGAAGAACTCAAACTATCCCTATTTGCTGATGATATAATTATATACTTAGAGGAACCAGGAAATTTCACCAGAAAACTTTTAGATCTCATAAGTGAATTCAGTAAACTAGTGGGTTATAAGATCAATGCACACAAATCTAAGGCATTTTTATACATAAGTGATGAATCTTCAGAAAGAGAAATTAGGAAAACTACCCCATACACTATAGCATCGAAAAAAATAAAATACTTGGGAATCAATCTCACAAAAGAGGTGAAAGACCTCTACAACGAGAACTACAGAACACTAAAGAAAGAAATTAAAGAAAACCTTAGAAGATGGAAAGATCTTGGATAGGAAGAATTAATATTGTCAAAATGGCCATACTACCAAATGTTCTATACAGATTCAATGCAATTCCAATCAAAATCCCAATGATGTACCTTACAAATATAGAGCAAGCAATTATGAAATTCATCTGGAGGAATAAAAAACCCAGAATAACTAAAGCAATCCTTGGCAGAAAGAGTGAAGCAGGGGGTATCGCAATACCAGATCTTTAACTGTACTACAAAGCAATAGTAACAAAAACAGCATGGTATTGGTACCAAAATAGAAAGGTGGATCAATGGTACAGAATAGAGGACATGGACACAAACCCAAATAGATACAATTTTCTCATACTAGACAAAGGGGCCAAAAATATGCTATGGAGAAAAGATAGCCTCTTCAACAAATGGTGCTGGGAGAATTGGAAATCCATATGCAACAGAATGAAACTAAACCCATATCTCTCACCATGCATGAAACTAAACTCAAAATGGATTAAGGATCTTGGAATCAGACCAGAGACCTTGCATCTTATAGAAGAAAAAGTAGGTCCAGATCTTCAACATGTCGGCTTAGGACCAGACTTCCTCAACAGGATTCCCAGAGCACAAGAAATAAAAGCAAGAATCAATAACTGGGATAGATTCAAACTAAAGCGCTTTCTCTCAGCAAAGGAAACCATCAGCAATGTGAAGAAAGAGCCTATAGAGTGGGAGAAAATATTTGCCAATCATACTTCAGATAGAGCACTAATCTCCAGAATCTATAAAGAACTCAAAAAACTACAAGAATGCAAATAATCCAATTGACAAATGGGCTAAGGAAATTAACAGACACTTCACAGAAGAAGATCAACAAGCAATCAACAAACATATGAAAAAAAGTTCAACATGTCTAGTAATAAGAGAAATGCAAATCAAAACCACCCTAAGATTCCATCTCACCCCAATTAGAATGGTGATTATCAAGAATACAAGCAACAACAGGTGTTGGTGAGGATGTGGGGAGAAAGGTACACTCACACATTGCTGGTGGGGTTGCAAATTAGTGCAGCCACTCTGGAAAGCAGTGTGGAAACTCATTGGAAAACTTGGAATGGAACCACCATTTGACCCAGCTATCCCACTCCTTGGTCTATACCCAAAGGACTTAAAATCAGCATATTACAGAGATACAGCCACATCAATGTTCATAGCTGCTCAGTTCACAATAGCCAGATTGTGGAACCAACCTAGATGTCCTTCAATTGATGAAATGATAAAGGAACTGTGGTATATATACACAATGGAATATTACTCAGCCATAAAGAATGATAAAATTATGGCATTTGCAGGCAAATGGATGAAATTGGAGAATATCATGCTAAGTGAAATAAGCCAATCTCACAAAACCAAAGGACGAATGATATCACTAATAAGTGGATGATGACACATAATTGGAGGGTGGGAGGGGTTAGTGTTAGGGTTAGAGTTAGGGTTAGGGAGGGGGGCAAGAATTGAGTAAGGAAGGACTGTATAGAGGGAAAAGAGTGGTGAGAGGGGTGGGGAGAAGGGAAAAAATAACAAAGTGAATCAAACAACATTACCCTATGTAAATTTATGATTACACAAATGGTATGTCTTTATGCCATGTACAAACAGAGAAACAGCATATATCCCATTTGTTTACAATAAAAAAAAAGAATCAGTGATCAACTTTCTTAGATTTGCATCTTGAGGCCTCAAAATTAAAGATATGTTCTTTTCTATTCTCTCTAGTGATAGTCTATATTAAACATGCTCTAACCAGATTAAAGGAAAATTTAAAAGACTTTACATTTGTTCAAACACATTTAAACCTAGGCTTCTTAAGTTGTCTCACTCCTTGTATTTGTTTTATTCTAATAATTAAAAGGAAATGAAAACATAAATCTTTCTCCTTTGTTCTGCCCCTTACCCTGACTTCTGTAAATGAGCTAACCATTCATTAATCTGTGTGTTTGTGTGTATGTGTGTGTGTGTTTCTCCTTTCCTCTAAGGCAAAAGGAAAAGAAGCATTTCAATATACATATTCCATAAAATTTCCTGGGTCAGATTTTGGATCTGTACAATTTAAATTTAAAACTCAGAATATAGCAAATTCAGGTCACTAATTAAAGATTTTCTTAAATTTCAGGAAAATGTGGAAATTTTCTTCAGAATAAGGATTTTGATAAATGCCACTTAATGACTAGTTTACAGATTTATTGGCACCCTACAGGGGAATTATTATAAAAATCAGTATAATATAAAAATTCAACAGAATATATAAATAGTATAGGTTATCAGCATTCAAATAAATTAATATGAAGTTAAAAGTATAATACTGGCAATATAAAACTATTTCATTAAGATAGACAGTTGACAGTTGAAATTGCAAACAGTAAATGACATAGAGTTTCAACAAATGACTGAAAATAGATAAGAAAATGAAAATATAGTGCTTTCCATAAAGGATACAGAGTAACCTGTGGTATTTATGACTTGAGAACTTAGAGACACTTTATAATAGACAAGCAAAAGAGAGCAACTAGGAAACCACTATTACATATTTGCTATGGAAAAAAAGGGAGAAAACAATTTAAAATACAATAAATCAGGCTGCTATAAGAAGTGTAAAATATAAAATAAATTCTTGCCCTGGCTCTAAGGACCCAAATGTTGTTGTCCATAAATTTATACAAAAATAAGTTTGCTTTCTATCTCTGTATTTAATCCCTGTATCACAGATCATCCAATTCCTTGGAGCACTAAAAGATCCAGTAGTAGATACTTTTAACAAGTGCAAAGTTCTTTCCTGTCTCCAACTGTCCAACTGTTGCATTAAAAGCTCCATCATTAGAATACTCATCTATTTTTTGGGTGGATTTTCTAAAATCAAATAAATTGTGTTTTTGTGAATTGAAATACCAGATACAGCTGCACTGTGGCCTGATCTCTAAGATGGTGCCTGGCAGCTTGCCAGACATAGCTGCACTCATATACAAGTTTTAGGAAGTAACTCTGGTTGGCTGTTGTACATGAGGCAATCCTGGTATCTGCCTGGAGACTGCTCCTTGATAGGCTTACTTTCCTGGTAGTCTACTCTCTGATAGGCTGATGTTCTCAATATAAGTCTGAGACTTGTGGAATAAACGCTTTTGGTTCCTGTGATCAAGAGCGTACATGTTGTGATTGTCCCCGTGGGTGGTGGGCGATCATAAGTGGTGCCGAAACCCGGGAACTCGAGTTACAAAGAAGGAACTGATTGGGTAAATACAGGGAAAGTAAAGTACAGTCTGGCCAGGTTCAAGTTCGCAGGATAAGCGACAAGTTAAAGTTCACGGGAAAAGTGACGAGTTAAAGTTTTCGGGAAAAGCGACGAGTTAAAGTTTGCGGGATAAGCGACGAGTTAAAGTTCGCAGGATAAGGGACGGAGATTGAGTGTTTGTAAGTGCTTTCACTTTTGTTTTGCTAGTTAAAGTGCTTTGCATTGTTAGTTTAATAGAGAAATATGGACACTGAAATGTCACGAATGCACATGGAAGGTCCCTTAAAGGATTTGCTCCAGGCCAATGGAATTTCTCTTGAAACTAAAACAGCCCTAAACTTTTTACGCACAGTGGAAGATATTGTGCCATGGTTCTTGGACAAGGGATTACTGAATATCCCTCAATGGGAGCTTCTAGGGGAGGATTTGAGAGCGACAGAGAGAGTAAAACCATTACCCCTGGGAACCATGGCCATATGGATGTTAGAGGGTGTTTAGATACTCCTAATACCAAATCCAGAGAGGAAATAAAACAAGGGGAAGAGGTTTTGGAGGAAATAAAAGAGGAAAGGTCTAAAGCATCAGAAAGGGCGTCAATAAGATCAGAGACAGACAAGGAAAATGAAACTGGGTGTGAGGATAGTTCAGATGAAGAGGAGGATTTACTATGCAGAACAAAAAATCTTACTATTACAGGATCTACTAAATCAAATGTAGCAGTTAAAAGGAAAACTCACAGACTTACACCATCTGCTCCCCCACCATATAATTATGAGCATTTAGGGGGACAAAAATGTTATTGTAGCCATCCTAATTCTAATTCAACAGGATGGGACTTCCTACAACAAGATGCAACAGTATTCCCAGTGTTTGAGGATCAAAATAATCAGAGATATCATCAACCTTTAGATTTTAAATTAGTAAAACAATTAAAAGAGGCTGTCATAACCTATGGCCCCCAAGCAGCCTTTACTTTATCACTTGTAGAATCCATAGGGGGAATGAATCTTACTCCTGATGATTGGGGTAACGTGGCATGAGCCACGTTGTCAGGGGGGCAATATCTGGTTTGGAAAATGGCGTGGTAGGAGCATTCCAACGATACTGCATGCCGCAACGCTGCAACAGGAAATCCTCAGGGGAATTTAGAGATGCTTATGGGAATGGGAGTATTCACAGGACAACAGGCTCAAATTGGCTATAATCCTGCAGTGTACATTCAGGTTTCTGCAGCCGCTGTAAAAGCATGGAAAAGTATACAAGGGAGTGGGGACTTGCAAGGTCAACTGTCAAAAGTTATTCAGGGATCAAACGAGCCATATGCTGATTTCGTAGTGAGGCTGATGCAAGCAGCAGGCCGCATCTTTGGGGATGTGGATCAAGCTATGCCCTTGGTAAAACAGTTAGCTTATGAACAGGCTAATAAATGGTGTATGGATGCCATTCGTCCCTGGAAAAATAAGTATTTAAGTGCATATATCAAAGTGTGTAGAGATATCAATGAGACTGTGATTCAAGGAGAAGTTATGGCAGCAGCCATTGCACAAGGATCACAAGGTTCTATAGGAGGGTCTCCAGGAACTTGTTTTTATTGTAAACAACCTGGACATTTCAAAAAGGACTGTCCACAATTGAGGGACCCTAATTGACCCCCTAGAAGACCTAAGCCTCAGCGTTGTCCTAGATGTAGAAAAGGTAATCATTGGGCATCTGAAAGTAGATCTATGATAGATATAGATGGAGTTCCTCTGCCCCCTCATGGACAGACAAAAAACGGGAGTTGGGACCCAACTCCCCGGGGCCCCTCAAAAGTATATGGGGTGATTCAACAGGTACACAGGACTCACCAACCATTGACAAGCCAAGGAGAGTCACCACAGTGAACACAGGATTGGACCTCTGTGCCACTGCCAGAGCAATACTAACTCCAGAAATGGGAGTCTAACCTATCCCTACAGACCTAAAAGGTCCCTTACCTCCTGATACTGTTGGAATTTTATTAGGTAGGAGCTCTAGTGCACTCAGGGGACTTATAGTTGTCCCTGGAGTTATTGACTTTGATTTTACAGGAGAAATTAAGGTTCTTGCACATTCTCCTCAAGGAATTATCTGCATATCACCTGGGGACCTCATAGCTCAGCTTTTGATTATTCCCAGCCTTCATAATAATTTTCCATCAACCACAGCAACCAGGGGAACTGCAGGTTTGGGATCTTCTGGAGTTGATTTTGCCTGTCTTACCATGGACTTAAAAAATAGGCCAATGCTTAAAATAAAGATTTAAAATAGAGAATTTTTGGGACTCCTAGATACAGGAGCTGATACTAGCATTATGACCCTAAAAGATTGGCCAAAAGAATGGTCTCTACAAGTAGCGGAACAAACCCTGAGGGGATTGGGTGTAGCTACTAGCCCACAAAGTAGTAGTTCTGTATTGACATGGAAAAATGATGAGGGCCAACAGGGAACATTTCAACCTTATGTCTTAGATCATTTACCTGTTAATTTATTGGGCAGAGATATTCTCATGCAAATTGATTTAGTACTCACTACAGAAGGCCATTATAGCCAAGAGGCTCAAAATCTAATGGTAAAACAAGGTCATAAATGGGACAAGGGGCTTGGCCTCTATGGCCAGGGAAATACCCAGCCAATTAGTGTTAAGGGCAATCAAGGTCGCCAAGGCTTGGGTTTTTCTTTGGGGCCACTGAAAAAAAGTATGTAAAAATAACTTGGAAATCCAATGCACCAGTGTGGGTCTCTCAGTCGCCCCTGACATTAGAAAAACTTAAAGCGGCCCAAGAACTGGTACAACAACAATTAGAAGCAAATCATATTAGACCTTCAACTTCTCCTTGGAATACCCCTATTTTTGTCATAAAAAAGAAATCAGGAAAATGGAGGCTCCTTCATGACTTAAGAGCTATTAATGCTACTATGCAGTCTATGGGGCCAACTCAGTTAGGGCTTCCAGTCCTTACTGCTTTACCAAAAGATTGGCCTACAATAATTATAGACATAAAAGACTTTTTTCTCTATTCCATTAGATCCTCGCGATTGTGAGAGATTTGCATTCCCTCTCCCATCTCTAAATCATCAACAACCTAATCAACGATATGAATGGGTTGTTTTGCCACAAGGTATGACCAATAGCCCCACTATGTGTCAAATTTATGTTGATCAGGCATTAAAGCCCATTTGACAAAAATACTCCAAACTTATTATCTATCATTATATGGATGATATATTATTATGCCACTCTGAGGAAGATATTTTAAAGGATATTTATTCTGAATTAATAGAACAACTCAAATTATGGGGACTCATTATAACCCCTGAAAAGTTCAAGTTGGTACTACCCAAGAATTCTTAGGAGCCCAATTAAACAGGGCTGTAGTAAAGCCACTAAAAACTGTCATCAGGGTAGATCATCTAAAAACATTAAATCATTTTCAAAAGCTACTAGGGGATATAAATTGGATTCATCCATATTTGAGGCTTTCCACAGGAGAACTACTTCCTCTTTTTAATATATTACAAGGGGATCCCCATCCCATATCTCCCAGTGAGCTCACTCCTGAAGCACGTCTGGTTTTGAATATTATACAAAAAAGATTAGATGAGGCCCAAGTAGATCGTATTGATCTCTCTCAGCCATTACAATTCATTGTTATTCCTAACAAGAAACTACCCACTGGAGTCTTTTGGCAAGATGGTCCCTTGTTTTGGGTCCATCTAGCCTGTTCACCCAATAAAACTCTCTTACCCTGCCCTGAAGCAGTAGCTCAAGTAATCCTAAAGGCACTTAAATCATCTATCACAGTGTTTGGAATTCATCCAGCTACTATCATTATTCCCTATGATAAGCATCAACTTTCTTGGTTATGTAATTTCATGGATTCTTGTACTGTTGTTAGATGCTCCACTCAAGCTAACTTTGATATTCACTATCCTAAACATCCTTATATACAATTTTGTAGTAATAATTCTGTAATATTTCTAATAGTTACCAGACAACAACCTATTCCTAAGGCTCCTGTGATTTTCACTGATGGATCAAAAACAGGGACTGGAGCTATTTGTTCTCAAGATGAAGTCCAAACATTCCTTTTCCCTAACTCTTCTGCTCAACAAACCGAACTCTTAACAGTTCTTGAAGTTTTTAAAATGTTCCCTAATATTCCATTCAGTGTTTACTCAGATAGTTTATATGTAGTTCAAGCTCTCAGTAACTTAGAATGTGCAGGGTTCATTGCCTCAAACTCTACTATTTTTCATCCTTTACGGACTTTACAACAAATGATTTGGGATCATTATAATCCTTTCTTTATTGGACATATCAGAGCACATACCAATTTACCTGGACCTTTAGCTCTAGGGAATAATGTAGCAGACATAGCAACAAAGGATCCCCACATTTTTTCCATTTTTTCTGTGTTTGAGGCAGCAAAAAATTATCATCAACAATTCCATGTTAATTCTACAACATTGAAACTGAAGTTTCCCATTACTAAAGAAGATGCACATGCTATTGTTAAATCTTGTGGCCAGTGTACAGTCCTCCATCATCCACCTTCTATAGGAGTTAATCCTAAAGGACTGTTATCTAATCATCTATGGCAAATGGATGTTACTCACATTCCTGAATTTGGTAACCTTAAATATGTACATGTATCTGTAGACACATGTTCAGATATCATCTTTGTGTCGCTACACAGCAGAGAAAATGTCAAAGATGTCATTTCCCACTGTCTCCAGGCTTTCACAGCCTGGGGACTTCCTAAACAACTTAAAATGGACAATGGCCCTGCTTATACTTCAACCTCTTTTAACCAATTTCTCACTAAATTTGAAATAACTCTAATCACAGGTATACCTTATAACCCACAAGGACAAGGTATTGTTGAACATGCACATCTCACCCTCAAAAATACTCTTTATAAACAAAAAGGGGGAATAGGGGAGACCTTCAGGTCTCCTAAAGATAAGCTTTCTCTTTGCCTCTTTATTTTAAATTTTTTAACTCTGGATAATGAGGATTGCTGTGCCACTGAGAGACATGGCAATCATAAACAACATGATAGAGCGATGGTAAAATGGAAGGATGTTCTTACAGGACAATGGATCGGCCCGGACCCGGTGCTTTACTGGAGTCGCAGTTCAGTTTGTGTGTTTCCACAGGCTAAAACATCGCCTATCTGGGTTCCTGAGCGACTAACTCAACCAGTGCCAATGTTACCAACAAGTAATTCAGACCAACATACTTCTGATGACCATGATGCTCGTAGCCCCCCTTGAACTAACTTACAACCTCTTTTTAGTCTCTTAGGATGCTATCTCTCTCAATGTTGGAATGCTTCTAGGTTCCCAATCTGCAGTCTTAATGTGTGTTCCTACCTTCCTACCAGTCCCAGTCTCTGTTACAGATGCGGAATTGCCAGTGTTGGTATCACAGCGGCTGTGGTCACCACAGTAGCAGTCTCTGCAGCGGCAGTCACAACCACAGAAGCAGCACTGACACAACCATACAGACAGCAACAACAATCACTTGGCCGAAAATACAGCTGCAGCCTTACAGACTAAAGAGACCCTAAACCAACATCTAACAGCAGGCATACTCCTTGTAAATCAAAGAGTGGACTTACTACAAGAACAAGTGGATATCTTGCAAGAACTTTTGGGACTGGGATGTGTTTATCCTTTAAGAGCAGTGTGTGTCACCCCTATTGCTTATAATAACCTTAGCTCTGTGGTTATGTTGTCTAAAAATCTCTCTGTCTACCTTACTGGTAATTGGTCATCTACATTTGATACTCAGAGTCAATGCCACCAGGGTTCAAGTTGCATCAGTATTCGAGATGTTCTCTTTGTTAACAGTGGGCTGGAACAGTAGCTGTTCTGATTATTATCTGCTTAGGGGTAGCCTATGTTATACGCAGCCAAATCAGATCTCGCCAAGATGCCCGAAGTCATCAACGGGCTATAGTACAGACTTTGACAGCCATTGAGACAGGCACATCCCCCCAAGTATGGCTAAGCATGCTGGACCAGTAGTCAAAGATGGGTAAGATCCGTGGAAATGCATACCAACCTAAGACAGGGTTCTGATGCCTGGAGGTCAGAATTCCAATGACGGGTAAGGATGTAATTTTCCATGGACAACCTAAGACAGGCATGGTCCCAAGTCATCTTTTCTTTATTTAAAGAATAAGGGGGAGATTCAGGGGCGGGCTCTGAGGGTCCCAGAGCCGCACCATGGCCTGATCTCTAAGATGGTGCCTGGCAGCTTGCCAGATATAGCTGCACTCATATACAAGTTTTAGGAAGTAACTCTGGTTGGCTGTTGTACATGAGGCAATCCTGGTATCTGCCTGGAGACTGTTCCTTGATAGGCTGACTTTCCTGGTAGTCTACTCTTTGATAGGCTGATGTTCTCAATATAAGTCTGAGACTTGTGGAATAAACGCTTTTGGTTCCTATGATCAAAAGCGTACGTGTTGTGATTGTCCCCACAGGCGGTGGGCGATCACAGTGCTCTATTTTGGCATACTCCAGAAAACTTTTCTATATTCATGGTTAATTTACAACTAACCTTGACATCACTATGTAAATACAGAAAGCAATGCAATAAATAACAAAACATAGACTTCAGGATTTTAGTACCTTGCAGTTTTCTTTGATGATATACTTTTCTGTCTCTTATAAACTTCAAATCTTCTCTGCTTATGGCTTAATGGAAAGAGATGCTCCTTAGAAGGTCCAAACTTTCCTTCTCCAATGACACAACATGGAATCCATATTAACAGCCAATGTTCCAAAAATATCCATATCATCTATTAGGAATTGGATTGTGTCTCCTCAGGACTCATGAATTGAAAGGTTCTAAGTATCTCACTTTAGACTGGATTTGAAGAGAGAGTGTTTCATAGTATTCAATGTTAAAAAAGGTGGCAAGATACAGTGGCACATGCCTTTAATTGCAGTGACTCAGGAGACTGAGGCAGAAGGATCTCTAGTTGAAGCCAGCCTGGGCAACTTATCAAAAAAAAAAAAAGGGTTGGAGGTATAGCTAAGTAGTAGAGCTTTCCGAGGTCCAATCCCCAGCACTCACCTTTGAAACAAAGTTAAATGAGGTAATTAGGGAGGTCTCTAGTCAAATACTACTCATGTCCTCAAAGAAGTTAGCATACAGACATACAGAGGGAAGACCATGGGAAAATACCAGGGAAAGATAGCTCACTCCTAGATGGGAAGGGATGCTTTAGGAAAAATCCAACCTTTGTCTCTAACCAAAAATATGATTGCAGATGTCTAACTTTCACTTTTTTGACAAGATGAATTTGTGCCAGCCAATCTGTGGTGCTTTACTGTGAACCCCAGTGAATGAATACGATACTTCTATCTTCCCTGCCAAGAATGAAAATGTTGTAAAGGGCTGGGCTTCATATCACATTTACATTAATGAAGGCTGTATTTAACTCAAGGAAAACATCACACCTGACTAAGTTATTTAAAATGACTCATTTCACTAGCTATTTTAATCATATTGTCTTCAAAAACTATTTTATTTTCATTTAGAAGCTCTTCTTCTGCAAAGAGTGAGTGAAAAACAGAATTACCCAAGTAAAACAGATATATTACTTGCAGTTTAAAAATTGAATTGAAAACCATAAGGTGAATATGTGAATTGTATTTTCTAATTAAATGTTCTTTTCATTTTAATACTACATATCACTTAACCTTTTAGTATGTTATAACCCTTCATTTTTTTGTATTTTTTTTTGTATTTTTTTGTTCATGTTTATAGCATGAACAAACCACCCACAGTCAATGCCTGTCAGGAACCCTAGGACCCTGCCCAGCTTGTACCGTGAACAAGGGTTCTGGGTGTGTGCCTCACATCCTGCCATGTGACAGCAGCTCCCAGCATACCTGAATGGCTAAGCAGCCAGGGTCCCAGTGAGGACTGTCCCCAAGGGATCTATGGTGGCATAGGGGCTAAAGCTGGGTCCTATGATGTTTGTTTGGCTTATAGAGTTAATTTTTAACTAGTTGCCAACAACTTAAAAATCTGGACTATCTCACATCGAAATCTGTTTGTGGCTTCTCTGTAATTCTGATGTCAGACCTGCATTCCTCTATCACAACAGCCAGCTACAACTGAATAGCAGCTACCACCTTCTGATGAAGACCTGTGTTTTGTCACAGCCTCCAGGACATCCTGTTCTCCAAAGCAAGTTGCCACTTTCAACTGGATTGCACAAACATTTCTCATCTCAAGGTACAACATCTCTGTGTCTGGTCTTCAGGTGGTCAAGTCAAACTGAAGTAGGCATCATGACTCTAAAACCATCTTCATTCATTTGTATAACCTACCAGACCTCTGTACTAGTTCACCACCTCCCCCTCTTCATCTATGGCCTAGGGAAGGGTGGGGCAGAGTCATTCCACACACATGTAGTTGATAAGAGGCAGACTTCCCAAGTCTGAGCTAGTTTGCTCCATTAGAAGTTTTCAAATTCTGCAAGCCTGGAAGCACTAATAAGCAGGATAGGCACCTGACTTCACTGGGGTGAGTGAGGTTGCAGGAGGAAGCCAGACCCATGGAATGCTGTGCTGGTTCACCCTTTGGTGGCCAGCAGATAGCTTTGCAGGCCCCAGGGAAGATTTTCAAACATGATTCCAAGTCCAGGAACTAACCATCAACAGCTTCCCAAACAGGTTCCTTTTAACTTCATGGGGTCATGCTTTGGGCTTCCAGTTGATCCTTTGCAAAATCTTCTTGACTGCCATCCTACCATTCAGCCATTCCCTGGGTATTGTGTCACCCACCTCAGTCCCCAGCAGGGCCTAACTCCTTCCAGGCAGACCCTCTTTGGGTGGGGTACAGCATCCTCATTCTTCATATCCCTGTGCTTTTCTTGAGTCGTGGCCACAGCAACCTTGTGACATTTTCAGGGAATAATCCACAGGCAGGGGAAGACAACTCCCAGCCTATAGGGGCTCAGGCAGGGCACTTAAGTGAGAATAGGCCAGGGAGAATATCAGTGACCAAGGAAACTTATGTCCCAAGTAATGTTGCCACTGAAGAGCTGGTGTGGCCCAATGGTCATTCTTCAAGAGAAGCAGGGAATCTGGTCTTTCATGTGAAATGTACCAATTTTTAAAAATTGCCTCAAATGTATAAACTACACAGGCCAAAGAAACCTTGTAGAGAGGTTGGATATGAGTCAAGGGCCCTCACTGGAGAGCTATGTTGAGGTCTCACAGCTGATAGAAACTCCAAGATGGTGGGCACAAGCCAGTGATTTTCAAAGTTTTATCTGAGTAGTTTGTAGCCATCATCATGTTTGATTCAGTTAGCTTTCACTGCCTTGATGTCGCTCACAAGGTTCTGGGTGAGGCAGATGCCAAAGATCTGGAGGAGGACAATGCCCACAAAGACTCCAGCAACAACAATTAGGTTGTCCTGCAGCCACTTCTCCAACTGTTCCACACAACCTTTGGTGTGGATGGAGCCCTGCTGCTCCAGTTCCAGTTTGAGCTGGACATCATAGCCACACTGAGTGTTGAGGACATCCTCGGAAGGGTCCCTGATACAGCAGAAGGGGACCCCACAGCGCTACTGCTTGGGTTCAAGTCAGTGTGGTTGAAAGAGATATTGAGGTTTCAGTCATTGGGTCCCTGGGCTCCACAGCAAGACCAATATTCCTGAGCAAAGTCAATGAGGTTCTGGAGGTCAGTGTCATCCTGGTAGACCTTGACATTGCTGTTGATGAAGAGGTTGAGCTGGTCTCAAATCCAGTCCTTGAAGACAAAGACTAGGATCCCTGTTGCCAGATCCAGGAAGAAAATGCAGCCAAGGAACAGAAAAAAACTTAAGCAGGAAGGTGTTCTCCCGGAGGGCCCCAATGCAGCCTGCAAAACCCAGCACAGACATGACACCTCCAACCACCACAAACAGCCATACTGGGTCGAGGCCTCCCAGATGTGTCAGCGCTAAGATGTTGAAGAGAACACCCTTCTCACCCAGACCCAGAGGCCAATGGCCAGGAACAGGGCTCCCAGCACCCAAAAGACAATGTTGACGCCCAATAGGAAGTATTTCCCGCAGCAGCTGACCTCGGGCTCCTGGAAGTGCTGGTACTTGCAGGACATGGTGAGTGGCCACCCTTCGGCCCGGGAACTGAAGCCAGGAGTGGGTCCATCCCTGGCCCTCAGCGGGCCGCCCTGGGCTAGAGCTGCCCAGGCCTAGCCTGGCGGCTGCGGCTTCATAGCTGCAACCACACAGCATGCCCGCCTGTCCTGCAGGAACGGCCCCCGGCGCCCTGGATGCCCAGCCTGCAGAGCTGATCCCCATATATTTTATGATATATATGATCACCATTTCATTCAGTGGTATGGTAGAATAGGCCATACACCATAATTTTTGTTAGTAGGTCAGTGGCCTAAGACTATAAATCACAACTATGCTGTGATGATTAGTTTATTCTGAGGAATTGGTTGTGTCACTCACTGTGTTTACCATTTTAGGAAAAGTACCCCACCTCTTCATTCCTTAAACTCCCCGTTTAAAGATATAATGACAAGTCTGGTGCTCAACTTGCAGAGCTGTTGTAAGACAAGATAATCCACAATAGGTCAAATATCCTAAGAGTGCTTGGTACCCTGTAATGAATTAAATAAATGAATTATTATCAAAATAATTATCATCATTAGCATCAATGGCAAGGCCAACATTCAACTTTGCATTTTATCTCAAGTTATGTCAGGTATTTCTAAAATTCAAAGTTGAACACATTTCCAATCTTATCTATTTTTTTACCTCATTTTCTTTATAAAAATATGTTGTGATTCATTACAGTCTATTTTATAAGTACATACACACAGTACACACTTGTACATAAACATAACATCATGCATGCACAAGCATGTACTATAAATTTTAATGATGGGGAAGATGATTGGAGAATTTGAACGTGTGATTTTGCACGTATTGTTTTGATTGCTTCAATAATGACTTTCATAGTACAAGATAATAATTTAAAATGTAAGTTTTAGATAATTCTGATTATAATGAGGACTCCACATATATCAAGTCTGTGAAAGATGGAATAGAGAAAAATTCTTAATGGAAACCTTGCACTTTAATTTGGAAAAAAAAACAATTGAATCATAATTTGGAAGCATAAATTAATACATACAGATAAAAATGTAGGAAGCACCAATCGACATTACTTTTATAAAACAAAAGTCCAATTCAATTTTTCTTGCTTCAAAATTGAAGAAATGTGCCCCTCACGTCAACACGGCAGCTTACCGGAGCGGCGGGCGCTGGCGGACTGGCGCGCAGCTCCATGACTCTCAGGCTGCCCTGCTGTTGAGCAGCGACTGGAGACACGGCGGAGGCAGCGCCTACTCGGCTTAGATGAAAACGGCGCTCTTCATCCTTAACAACTTCAACACCTTCACAAGCAACAGAAAAAAGCTCATATTTTCAGGCCACAGAGATCTTGCTCGGGACAGTGGTAACTGCTATTCAGTCTGTGGAGAAGAAGATGGAGTCCCAGGCGGCCTGGCTACAGAGCCTGGAGGGACGACGCACGGGACAGCTGAGAAGTTGGCCAACTATGAGAAGACGCCATGGAGTTCGGCAACCAGCTGGAGGGCAAGTGGGCGTGCTGGGGTCCCTGCTGCAGGAGTACCGGCTGCAGCAGTAGCGGCTGGAGAAGGTGGAGAACCTGCTGCGCACCAGGAGCTCCTGGGTCCTGCAACTGCCCCTCCCTCCCACCCCCCGCAGCGAAGGGGAGACCCCCCAAGGTGTCCAGGTCACTTGAGAATGATGGCATGTGTTTCTCTGAGCAGAACCTGGAGGACTGGCAGAAGGCGCTCTACAGGAACGTCATGGAGAGCAATTATGAGACGCTGGTCTCTCTGAAGGTCCTTGGCCAGTCAGAGGGAGAAGCGGACTTGGGTACAGAAATGCTGGGTGACCTGGAGGAGGAAGGCCCTGGTGGTGCCCGCCCTGGTGGTGCCCAACCTGCGGATGGGGCTGTGGTCAAGCAGGAGTTGCTGTACAAGCAGGAGGGGCTCTGCGGGCCTCCCTGGTACATTCTCAGGTGCTGCTGAAGAGCAGGCTTTGCTGGGCCCAGAGCATTTTGAGCTCTGGGATGGTCAGGTTGGACCTGTTCTCTTGGAGTCAGGCCCTGGGGACTCTAATCTTGAGTATCCTACTGAGGAGAGTAAAGCCCCCCTGACCAGTGGCAGAATTCTGGGCTGCTCCACAAAGCAGAAATCCCACAAGCAGGTCCAGCTGGGTCAGGAATGTGGACAGGGCCTGAAGCTGAAAAAGGACACTTCCAGTCCTATGAATGTTCTGAGTGTGAGATTGGTTTCCTCTACAAGCAGCATCTGGTCACACATCTGCAGAGTCACTGAGCGTGGGAGTCTTTCCCCACCATAGAGCCAGAGGAGAGCCTCAGGCCCAGGCCACGACTGAAACCACCGGCCAAGAAGGCAAAGCTGCATCAGTGTGAGGTGTGTCAGAGGAGCTTCAACTGCTAGGTAAACCTCCTCACTCACCAGCGCTGCCACCTTCAGGAGTTGCCTAGTGCTAGTCCACGCATCCAGGAGAGGTTCTCACCCAACAGCCTTGTTGCCTTGCCTGGTCACATCCCTTGGAGGAAAAGCCTGAGTTCGCTCATCTGTGGGTACTGTGGTAAGAGCTTCAGCCACCTGTCTGACCTAGTGTGGCACCAGTGCATCCACACTGGCGAGCGGCCCTACAAGTGCCTCGAGTGTGAGAAGAGTTTTGTCCAGAAGCACACCACCTGCAGCACCAGAAGATCCACCAGCAGGAGCAGGGTGGACAGACCCTGGACCCTGGAAGGCCCAATGGCCTTCTTTAAGGGTGCCAACACTCGCTGTCTGGGGGCAGAGGGGGTTGACATTGGTCCCCCCAGAAAAGACACTGTGTGCAGCCAGGGACTAACTTGTTCCTGAGGGCCATTGCTTCTGAATTGCCTTCCCTTGTCCAAGTGTCAGGCCAAGCCCCAAGGCTTTCCTGAAAATCACGTGGAAGAGGAATCTTAGGGCCTGGCCTATCTTAGCCATGTTAAGCCTGACATTGGGTGTGTTCTTTCTTTGTCCCAGTTAAATCTGGTTTTCCCATCCATCTGATACTTTGGGGCTGGGGTTGGCATTGTGACCCCACAGGGATTGGTGGCTGGTTCCAGGGCCAGTCCCAGCAGTGCACATCTTCCCATGGGTTAAATTGGACTCCAGGCAAGCAGGTACTGGAGGAGTTTGGGGAAGAGTAACACTTCACTTCCTCTTTTTTTGTAGTCTCTTTGTTAATAACAAGTAGAAGGGATAATTTACATGAACCCTGCTCTGAAGATCTTTTTTGGAGTTAGATTCTAGTTGATTTAAGAACTATATATAGTCTGACATTTTTTTTTTTAATTTCCAGAGTTGTACAATTTTTTCCCAACATGGGGACTGGGCCTACCTCTAAGAGGAAATAGTTTATGGGCCATTTTAACTTGACCACACTGAGGCCAGACACTGGGGACACAGTGTTGGGCTCCCTCTAATGGGTGTTCTTGGCCCTCTTAAATGGGGTTAATGATCTCAGAAGGACCAAGAGGAAAGGAACAGGAGAGGAAGCCCCTGAAGCCCCTGCTGGATTTCTGTGAAGGAGTGGGAAGTAGGGTTCTGGTCCTGGGAGTGTCGGTGTCTTACATACCCCTCTCCAGCCCCGAATCTGCTGTTTGTGCAGCCTCCCAGGTGGAAGACTACTTTATTTCTTGAAGTGTTCTGCTTGTGCCAGTAGTTATTTGAGTTTGTACCTTTTACATCAGTTGTTACTTGAGGTTGTTCAGATTGCACTTCCAAAGTCTGTCCCAGAGATGGGAAAAAAGCACATAGATGCTTGTAGCAGGAGTATTGACTAGCTGCTCCACTGTCATTTGTGGGGATGGCAGTGGACTCCTGGGTCATATATGAATGTCCCCTTGGATGGTTTACAGTTGCCTAGAATAAAAACAAAATTTTAAAAATCCTCAAAAAATTGAAGAAATGTCTGTGAAGAATCTTCAATGTGTTTCTCTCTCATACAGCATAATTATTTTCAAAAAAAGATGCTTCTTGGATGCTCTTCGAAAGAAACCTGAATGCTTATGTCTTATCCAGATTTTTTTTCAAAAGACAGATTATTAAGGTAATTCCATTAGAGGAAGTAAAATAATTATAAAAGTAACAGGTAAGGAATGTGTAATTGTTTGTCTTACCTATATACAATTTTTAGTATTATATTGGATGACAATGAAATAAATTGTACAATCATGTAAAACACTAAGTTGCATACTGTATTGGGAAGCAGAGATGTGTTGTGAAGTATTTCTGTCAAGCAAAGATAAGCCAGTGCTTTATCTCTGAAAACCAACTATTCTTTTTCTCTGCATCTAGAGGGCTTAAATTTTGAATTCAACACCTAAAGGAATGTTATACATTATTTACTTCCCAAGTTTTCTTCACATGTAGACTTTAAAAATTTGTAGTGCTTCTTAACTTTTTTGAATAACATCAGTACATTTATATTGAGGGAACCAGCCCTGATAAATGCCAATTTTCTTCACAAACAAGCCACAAATATATACTAAAAGGATATGTGCCGATATGGGATACAAATAAGTATAATTATTCTCACTTCTCAAATTCGAGTTCACTTATAATGGCCAGTTCATATGATTCTCCAGCATGTACCCTGACATAGTGCTGTATTTTGTCACTTGGCATTGATGGTTGTTTGCCAAAATGATGGTCAAGCATAAGCTCACACATTGTCCTTTCCATCCTTCCCAATCCCTGCCTTCAGCACTGTGGCAGCATCTCTAATCCCTCAGTCAGTATCCAAGATGAGAAAATTTAAAAACAAAAATTGAACAAAATGAAAAAAATTAATTCCTCCTTTTCCTTTAAGAAAACATCTTTTGGAAGGTTGATAAAGCAAAGTATAAAGTGCTTTTATAGAAAATTGGAAGTATCGTACCAGCAGAACTTCAAGGTACCCCTCAAACTTCATGAATATGATGACTTCTAGTTCTGGAAGTGCAAGTGTAAATGATTATGAAAACTTGGAAATTGAAGTCTTAAGACAATGTCTTTCCAATTGTTTCTGCTTTGGTTTGGATTTGAAGAAGCTAGTATGTAAGACCTCTAATGCACAGCAGAGTTTGGCATTCATAAGACACACATAAAAATCAGGCAGATGGAAATGTGTCAACATTTTAATGATAAACCCCAGTCTGGAGAACATGTTTTCAGAGAGCCAGCTAAGCAGACCTAGAGAAAGTTACCTTAGAATGAGTTCTAAGTTTCCAGTGTAAGTATAGGGGGAAATGTCCCTCAAATTTTTCCAAGGGAAAAAAAAAATAGGAAGAAACTAAATCCCTCTTCATTAATTAGATTCCACCAAACTATAAATGTATATCAATTGTTATAATTTATCAGTTGTATAATTCAGTAGACCTCCTCTGTAAAGTGTTGTAATAAATGAGGGAAGAAGGTAAAGCATGCTGAAATCAAATTCATCCTCACAGAAGTCAATGTAATCCATAGTTCTCTCCTTTGGTTACAGTCATTTTGCACAAAAGGAGAGGTATTTACACATTTACTCTTGCTATTTTTATGTGTAATTTGCTTTATTTTTAATAAAATTTTTCTTTTAAGATAACTTTAAATTTACAGAATTATTGCAAGGAAGGGGCCCAGAGTTCCTAAAAACCCATCAACCATGTATTTGTCAAAACTGAGAAATTCAAACTAGTATTCTATATTGATTAAACAAATATTTTATTTGGTTTTCACTTTTTATTTCACTCCCAGGAACAACAACAACTAAAGGACATTAGTGAAAAAAATGTGGGTTTGTTAATTCTCAGGTATTCTGAGGCCTCCAGATCTGGAGAAGATGCCACCAAAAGATTGTGTCTCACAATTCTCAAGAGAAGCAGACTTGCCACACCATGCAAGATTACCTGAGAAAGCAGCAGAATTGGTCAGGAGACATATGAGTAAGGGGGAAACACTACACGAATGCTCATCATTCTGTGCAAAGGGATAGGCAAGGCAGAGTACATGGAATAATCGGGTCTAGGATTGGGCCATTTGATTAAAACAGTGGGCTTTGCAGTACAAGGGATTTCTGTGATTATTTGATAATTGTCCCCAGGACAATTAGGGGAAGAGCATGGTAGCCCCAGATATGAGAGATCTCCAAGAGCCTGATTTAGAAGATGGTTGGGGTGTGGGCTTCAAATTGGTTGGTCCCATATAGAAGGTGGTTTCTGGACTGAGTTTTTTATACATTTTAGGAATAGTTAATCCTGGAAAAGGAAGTCTCTCTAATGTCGGCAAAACCTTAATGTATTAAAGAAACCAAATAAAAACACATGCTTAATACAATCACTGACACCATTATAAAAGAAGTGAATTTTGCTTTTGAGTACATACACATACACACAATCTCTTCCCTCTCACTCCTCTTGTTCTCACTCTTTTTTCTTTTTTCTCTCTCTATCCTTCCCCTTCAATCTCTCTTTATCTCTCTCTCTCTCTCTCTCTCTCTCTCTCTCTCTCTCTCTCTCACACACACACACACACACACACAGTTCAAACTCCTATACTCCCTCAGTTATTACTTTAAATATTGTTTCTATGATGAAATCTCTCTAGTACCACTGATAAAAAACATCCTTCCCATTTATGTCAAGTTATCACTCTGTACTTCCCCTTCATTGAACTCACACAAGTCTAATTAAATAAGTGAATGCGTAATTAGTAGTTTAAAGGATTGCTGCTCCAAGAGATTGGAAACTGTGATGTCAGGCAAGGACTATCTGTTTTGTTCTCTTTGTTTCCCATTAGTATGCAACATGGCTCTATACATTAACTATATGAATAACAATTTACTCTTAAGGTGAATAAAGTTATATTTACATTGAAATTCTCACCACTGGTTTTCTATTTGAAAGTCAAGTTTTGTTATATAACATGTTGGTATGTAAATCAAATATCATTTACAATTTGCTATATTTGATAAATTTATCTGTGTGTCCATGTGTGTACATCTTTATTATGCATTTAATTATTGTGGGCCATAGGAAACTTAGTTGAAGAAATCCTGTCATGTCATCCTAAACACTTCATCAGATATCTCTTAAGAATAATCATATTCTGTATCAGAACCAAAATGTAACTATTATATTCAACAAAATATGAATTCACTAAAATTCCTTAGTATACAATTCACCATTATTTAAAACCAGAATCCAAATAAGATCTATGTTTCTATGAACTAGTTTGTTATTGCTGTGGGATGAATGTCTCATGTGTTCAAAACTGAAACTGCAAAGCAACACTGTTGGAAATGGGACATAGTGGAAGGTATTTAGGTGGGATAGCTATCCACTCATGAAAGGGCTAATGTCAGTTATAAAAGGGTTCTTGTTTGGCAGTTTTGCCTTGCTCTTTCTTTGCTCTTCTGCCAGATTCAAACATTGTGTGATGTTCCAACCCACAGGAAATCAACGAGGACGGCGAACCTAAGAGAGAAGGAATGAAGGGACAAGAGACACAAGGAGTGACAGCAAGACAGGAGTTCTGATCAAGCTGCAAATTTTTATTATTCACACAGGGGTATATTTATATGCTGAGGGAATGAGGGGTATGACGATGTGCAGGCTGGTTGGCTGTGTTCTGCTATTGGGCTCCTGATAGGGTGCAAGTTCACACCGGCAGAAAGGTAAAATCCCAGAAGAGAAGCAGGGACTGTGCCCTATCTCAGAACTATTAGATGGGAGCGGGAAGGGGTGTGCCTTGTAAATCCATCAGCCGCCAGCTGCAGGGTGTCCAAGCAGGGGAAGCAACCGCAAAATGTTCCCTGGGCTGCCGCCCATCCAATGTTCTCAGAATGAGAACTTCCTATTGGTCCCTGACAGTGTGATGTTGGCCCCCTTGATCTTGGACTTTCCAGAATCAGAACTATGAGCCAATAAATGGTTGTTCATTTTGAATTATTCAGTCTGAGGTATTCTGTTACAGCAGCAAGAAAATGGACTAAGTTGATTTTCTGAATTCAATTTTGATTAAATGCATCCCTGTCTTATCTCATGATTTCCCAAGAAGTAGAACAGAAACTGATGGAAGCTAACTAATCATTACAAAGGTAAGAAAACACAGGAAGTGAGGAAATGACACAGAAAAGAGAAAAGTACCCAGTAAAACGGGTATTCCCATGCCAGCTACCATTGTGAGCCACCATCTGGTCCTAATCTCTACAGAAAAACTCCAAAAGCAAAAGTGTAGCACACAACTCTGATGTATCCGCTGTTCTTCACCCAGGAGGATAGAAGACCTAGAGTATTTATATCTCACTATCATCAATCTTTTTTTTTTCTTCTTGAAGATGTCTTAAAACATTAATCCCCTGACACGTGATACTTTCCTGAATGAAAGGCAGAAAAAGGTACAAGAGAAAGCTCTCAGGAAGCTAAATGAGGTGCTGTGTGTGCAACCAGATGGTCGCATGCAGAAGCGGTAAAAACAAGTGAGGTAGTGTTCACCGCACTAGTACTCTCATACTCTTTATTTTCCAATGATCACTTGGCCGTGTCAGAGGGCCAGGCCAGTTGTATTAAAATTAAATACCTCCAGTATGACTTTGTCTACTTGTCTCATGATGTCTTCTAAATTGTTTCTATACTTACCGAATTTCTTAAAAAATAAAAATTAGGGGGAGGAGCGCGGAGCAGCATGGGAGCTCGGGGGCGGGGTGGGGAGCTGCTCCTCAGGCCTGGGAACCCGGGCTCAGGTCTTTTGTCTACCATAGGCTGGGCCCTCGCCCCTGACCCACGTGTCTCCCTCAGCAATGCGCCCCCACCCCACCCTGTAGGGCGGCTGCCAAGGAGCTGGCAGGCCTCCATGTGCTGGTCCCGGACCTCCGGGACAGCCTTTTCGATGCCTCTGCGCTGCAGAGCTACAAGCGCGACATGGTGCTGCAGCCCCTCCCCGCCTCCTATACGCACCACAACTCTAAGGACTTTGAGGCCCTGCTTGCAGATGCCAGCAAGTTACACAACCTGAAGGAACTTCTCCAATCGCCTGGAGATGAAGACCAATGGGTCCGGGACCTGGTGAGCTGGATTTTATCCTCAGAGGTCCTGAAAATCCACAGTGCAGGGAAGGCAGAGTTTGAAAAGATCCAGCAGCTGACGGGTGACCCTCACATGCCTGTCCCCACTCTGGACTTCCTATTTAAAGTTGAATACTTCGAACCAGCCAACGCCAAGTTTTATGAGACCAAAGGAGAATGAGACCTAATCTTCACCTTCCAGGGTAACCGCCTAGAAAACTTCCATTCCATCATCCATAATGACTGCACTGCCACCTGAACAAGGGCTTCAAGCCAGCTCTCCTGGTTTTCCAGTCATTGGCTTATGGTCATGATGTTCCTGTATCTGCTGTTGCTGCTCATAGTGAGTGTCATCAACTCCTCTGCTTTCCAACACTTTTGGAATCGTGTTAAAAGATAATTCTTCTGGGTCTGGGGTGGGGACCACCTCAACCATGTGCCTTATGATATTGTTTCCTACCTCCTGTGCCTCATGTCCAACCAGGTCAAGCCTGGGGACTAGTTGGGGGCAACAGGACAATTTTTTAATATACCATAAATGCATTGATTGTCTTTGATGATGCTCCCAGTCACACTCCAGTCAATTGGGACCCCTGGTCCCTCACTTATAGTTTTCCAGGGAGCCCTCCCATCTGCTCCTTCCTAAGCAGAACTAGGGAGTTGGTTCTTCAGCCAGGACCAAAGCAAAAAGTCCTGCTGCATTTAACAACAAAGTGTCCTAGCTGTCAATGGTATATTTACAATCATTGCTGGTGGAGGTTGGCCCTTTCTCTAATGACTTCAAGAAGGTGGGAAAGTGTGTAGGGGTATTAAATCACTAGGCAGTAGTTGCCTTGTGTTGGCTTGAGACACCCAAGAAGGACAGTCATGTTTTTCATAAAAATCAGTGCAATGGCTTTTGGATTCCATCCATTCTTTTATTTGAGTGCAAAACATTTTAACAGTTTTCTCAAATCAACAGTCTTCTGCTATAGCTGTACCTCCCTCCCTGCAAACCATGCATGAGAAAGGAGGGAGTCAGGTCCCTGATTTTTAAAAGAAATATAGACTTAACAATATAGAGCATCTCAAGACATCTTTTTCTAAAAATTATCAACTGTTGATTATAGCTGAAATGGAACCAAATGTTTGTTTTCTGACTTTTTAAGAATAGCTACTTAACAAATTAGTCTTTGTGAGCTAAGAAAAGGAAATTTCTAAACCTAGAGCACCCTTTGACTGGGATGCACAGCCTCTCTCCTGGCTGTATTCTATAGTGAGGGATCTGAGCCTCAGGCTTGCTCCTGTTCATATTCTCATGAAGCTGCCTTGATTGTGACCTGCCAGCTGCAAGTGCCACATTGTAGGCCATCAGTGGGATGCTGGCCTTGGAAAGAGAGGCCCACTCAGTGTGTCACAAATCCCTATGATTGAGCCTCCTTCAGAGGACTCAACCTGGGCTTTAATGTGTAGAAAAAGCTTTGGCTGCCCAGAGAGCTGCAGCCTGCCTTTGCTGTGTTGTGTGTTCCCTTTTACCTTTTGAGTTACAGCTGTAATGGAGTCCTGTCCAATTTCAGAGTGAAATTGCTGTAAAGAGGGGGAAGAATCATTTTTCTACAATTTATAAATTATGAAAAAGCCAATAACATTGTATTTACATTGCTATTGAAACATTTCAAAAATAATACAGATATTTTCCTAATTAAAAAATTTAAAAATTAGTACTCACAACTGAAATTTTTGCAAAGATATTCCACAAAAGACACTGTACTTCTTCATGCTCTATCATATTATCTGTAAAATGTCCAATTCTCCTATTTTTATGATGTACCCTTTAGTCATCCACTTATGGTTGTAACCACTGGATTCTTTCATGATAAAGGTAACTTTTTTTTTTTTTTTTGTCATGGCTACAGCTAGCAAGGAAACTACGAGCTAATATTTTTGTACTTGGAATTAACCAGCATTCATTACTTCTTCAAATTTTAGTTTTTTTTTTTATATCCACTGATGATTCTTGTCTGAGTAAATTATTTCAGAGAAGTAACAAAGGTGATATTTCACTAACATTTATTTTTCAAGTATTATCTAGATTTCTCCTGTTTATCTGTTATTTGTTGTTTAAAAAGAGAGAAGAAAGGGGGAGAAACACTCTTTCTTCAAAGGGAATAAATCATAGATTCTTTTAAAAAGATAACCTAAATGTTTAGATGAAAATTTCTTTTCCTTTACTTAAGACACTTCGCTGTAAAAATTTGGTTTTATAGTGCTATAATATAGGGCATAATAGTGAGCACCTGTAGTCCCCAACCCAGGAGTTCTAGTATAGCCTACACAATAATAGTCTGTTTTTAAATTTCTGTAGTACCACTCTGTGTGATTAAATGAGACTCCCAAATACTTTCCTTCATCTATACTAAGTAATCTTCCAAAGCAAAGTATCCCTCCCAGTGCCTTCATAGAAAGCACTGCACCAGCTGCAGGCTGGCTGTGGAGATATGAGACAAGGTTGAGGCAGCTTGGAAAAGTACAAAGAAACCAAACTAGACATGGTGGTACACAGTCTGTAACTGCAGCAGCTCTGGAGACTGAGGCAGGAGGATCACAAGTTCATGGCCAGCGTAGACAATGGGTAAGACCTATCTAAAAAGTAAACTTTAATAATGAGTAGGAATGTAGCTCAGAGGTAGAATGCAGGCCCTGGATTCAATTCCCAGTACTGCAAGGAAAGGAAAAAGGAAAAAAGTATCTGGATTCAGAGTAGACTCTTATAAGTGTAGCATATAAACCGTACAATTGTAGTAAATAGAACTTTACTAGCAGTACTTTACTATCAATAAAACAGGGCTTGGACATCTGACAATGTACTCTACAAATGTGGGAGATGCAAAGAGCCATTAAGTCTCAAAGTATCCATGGAAACAAGGTGATATTCAAGAAGGGAATAAAATCAGGAAAAATATACCATTTTGGCAAGGTATCTGGACAGCAGACTATTGTAGATTATTACCAAGTAATGCAGCTACTCCGAGTCAAACATTCAGAGACAAGAGTTTTGAGGTATCAAAACATTACTGCTCTTTGAACTATGCTTCAGTTTCCAATGTGTAGAACATTGGTTCTTATCCTTTATTCTTACATTCTGTCATCTGACTAAAACCGACCCAGTATTGTTCTAATAATTGTCCAGCTAAATCCTTTCAGTGAAACTATTCACTGGATTTGCTTCCTATTCTTTACTTCAGGTGTTTACCTACAGTTCAATACATTCCATTGACACTGTCAATAATGATCAGCCACTTTAGTATTGTCCTTTCTCCCACACAGATCCAGTCATACCCAATTACTGCCTGCACAAAAAATAAAAAAGGATTGGGGGCCACATTTGTGAATAGCAGTTCTAATGGTGAAAACAGGAAGCCCTTAATAAAGAGAAAAACAAGTGACTTGGTTCATCTTTCCACATAGTTTTTTGTGAGAACCTTCTGAGAGTTATCACCACAAGAGGTTGGCCAAAATATACACCTAGTTAAAGTTATAACTAATACAGAGACAGAGAATTGCAATAAAATTTAGTAGAGATAAAGTAAGATACGTCTCTTTTATGATGCAGGAAAATCTAAACATATATAAAAACTCTTCATTTCAAATACTGTATGTAAAATTATTGAATGTTGCATTCCTATAGCCTCTGTTATCAGAAATGTGTATCATAAACAACTCGTATCTCCAGAACATAATTCTGCATACTAAAGTACACAAAGTGTAGTTTACGGGTTTTTAATTTTTTTTTTCCTAATTAACACAATAACCCTAATGCTGCCAGGCAAAGTATTTTTACTAAGAACCTACTAGATGGATTAAAGAGAAAGTTATTTACCTCCTCAAATCAAACTGCATTTCCTCTCATTTAAATCACAGGGAATTCATTTTCATGGATGTTCTTTCAGAAATGCTTTACTATATTAATGTACACGAGTTATTTTGGGGAGAAAATGTTCCTCATTCAAATACATTTTATTTTGCTATAGCTATCCAAGCAAGATAAAAATATAAATAAGTCTAAAGATATTTTAAGGTAGATGGAGTTTCAATCTTAAAGAAGTAGCTATTTTAGACATTTTTAGACTTTACTAGACCTCATTATAAAATGATTTGCTGAGTATCTGAGCAAGGATCTAGTCTGCCTTACTTATTTTTAAAATCATGCCTCTGTATTCACAAAGAAGACCATAACAAATGATAATTAAATGTTTCTTTAATTAGCTACTATATTAATTTATAATATTTTTAAATCACTAGATGTAATCACTAATTTATTCTCTTCATAGCCAGTTTTACTTCATATTACTCCATTTTTATCCACTTTTATTTAAAAATGTTTACTCAAATGTCATGTGCTCTCATCTAATTTTAACTTCCTTGTAATATGCTATTTGCTTTTATTTTTTTAACATTTTTAAAAGTTAGATTCATTGTACACAACTGGTGTACAACTTTTGTTTCTCTGGTTGCACATGAAGTAGAGTCACACTGTGTAATCATACATGTACATAGGGTAATGATGTTTGTCTCATTCTATTATCTTTCCTTCCCGTCCCTTCTCCCCACCCCTCATTTTCCACTATATGATTTATCCTTTCTCTATTCTTACCTCCACCCATTATATATCATCATCTACTTTTCAGAGAAATCATTCAGCTTTTGGTTTTCTGGGATTGGTTGATTTCACTTAGCATGATATTCTCCAACTCCATCCATTTACCTGCAAATGCCAAAATTTTATTCTTCTTCATTTTGAATAATATTCCATTATGTATGTATACCACAGTTTCTTTATTCATTCATCAATTGAAGGGCATCTAGATTGGTTCCACAATCATAGAAATAGAGAAGACAATCATGAAACTCATTTGGAAAAATAAGAGACCCAGAATAGCCAAAGTGATCCTTAGCATGAAGCACGAAACAGGTTGTATCATAATACCAGAGCTTCAACTATACTACAGAGCAATAGTAAAAAAATGGCATGATATTGGCAACAAAATAGACAGGTAGACCAATGGTACAGAATAGAGGACACAGAAACTAACCCACATAAATACCATTATACTAGACAAAGGCGCTAAAAACATACAATGGAGAAAAGATAACATCTTCAACAAACGGTTCTGGAAAAACTGGAAGTCCATATGCAGCAAAATGAAACTAAACCCTTATCTCTCACCCTGTGCAAAATTCAACTCAAAATGGATCAAGGACCTAGGAATCTGATCAGAGACCCTGCACCTAATAGAAGAAAAGCTAGGTTCAAATCTTCATCATGTTGACTTAGGACCAGACTTCCTTAACATGACTCCCAAAACACAAGAAATAAAAGTAGGAAACAACAAATGGGATGGATTGAAAATAAAAAGCTTTTGCTCTGCAATGGAAACAATCAACAATGTGAAGAGAGAGATGTTTGCTTTTAAATGTAGCATCTACTATTAATAAAAATGGGTTAAATATAGAAACATCTTAGTATTTAGAAGTTAATATCTGTATTTTCACATACAATAAGTTTATCTATTCCATTATCTAAGCCATGGTTTTCCAGTCCTGGGCTAAATTTCTTGGGACCATATAGTATCATGTTTGCTGCTTCTGCCTATTGAAAGGGATATCCTTCACCACCTGTACTCCTCCATAGCAATGCCTGAGTGTGGATAGAGTGTGGCAATTTCCCAGTTTCTGGTAGTTCCAGAATTTTGTGCCTGGTATGCATACCTATCTGCAAATCAGTACTGAATATTTGTTTTGTCAGTTACCTGGTTATAGAGAACAATACAAGAGGCCACACATATGGACAAAGGGAGAGGAGACAAAGTTATAGGTGTAAGAATGAGGCTTAAGCCTCTTGATCATGAAACTTATGCCTTCAGAATTATTTGGAGGTAACTTATGTACACAACTAACCTAGAGAGATAAAATGCTGTCACTATGGTTCACACCAACTTTATGGATGAATGGATCCAAATAATCATGGGATTATTTCTTGGCCAATGGTTAAGTCTTCTGTCTCTTCAGGGTCCATTGGTAAGAATCTTACCTGTGAACAATGGCATGGTTTCTCCCCTAACCCCAAAGAGTTGCCAGAGACTTCCAATTCATTAACAACCATTTTAACTTTGCATGGATGCTGAGGGGAGAGCAGTTTGTGCACATACCAGACCCCCTATAAAGTCTCCTTTTGCTCTAGGCACCACTTATGCCAGGCATCTTTCAGGAAAATCAGTACATGGCATGGACTATCAGGCACAGATTAAGTATATATTGTCCCTCAAATTCAGAAGTCCATGTATCATTATTTATTTCATGTTATTAGGAGGGACCAGATGCAGTAAACTTTTCTTTTCTCAGAAAGGATATCTCGTCAAGTTTCATACTTCTGGACTGCTAGAAATTTTTGAAACTTGGCAATTTCTGAATTTTTATGAATTTTTTCCTATCCTGTGGAATGTATATGTCTTGAAAAATTCAAGTAATGTGATATTATTGTTATGATGAACTGAATGAACCAAGATGATTTTTTTTCATGATGGATAGATGCTCCAGGTAGCTGGAGAGTAGATTGGTACAGTAGGGAGAACAGATATATCCCTGAATTGGGACATTTAAAATGTATTGCTACTATTGAAAGTTGAAGCAAACTGCTTCTTATTGTCTTTACAAATGGACAGAGCACAAAGCACTCTCTAGGTCAATAGCGGTATACAGGTGGTAAAGGTTGAATTTTATGCATGAGTAAAGATACCATATTAAGACTAAAATTATGATACAAATCACCAGTTAATTAAGTTAATAATATTCTACATTTTTTCCTCCAAAAATCATTTGCTTGTATGGTTACTCTTCATGATGGTTACTTCATCCAAATTTCACTGACGTGCTTATATTTCACTCATCAATTGAGATCCACTTTCTCAAGGAGCTCGCTTATAACTTCAGAAATTGGATCATGCCCCTGTTTTAACCACACTTTTCATCACTTGAAAAAAGACCTGACAAAAAAAGCATAGGGGAAGAAAGTTTATTTTGTCTCATGGATTCAAAGGTATACAATTTCTACATGTATACACATAAGTAAATTATGAAAATATTATGAATTAGAATTTAACAATCATTTCACAGGATTTTTCATGATTTAATAATTTCTTAGATTATTAAACATTTGTATTTCAAGATAAGTTTAATAGAATTATTTTTCATTTTGTTTCTCATACATGTAACCAACAAGTTTAAAATACAGGTATACTGTCCATGGTCAGTGGACTTCATAATTCTGAGCACAAGTTAAGGCAGAATATCATGGCATTAGGTGCCAAAGAAGAAAGCAGCTCTGTACATGGCAAGATCTCAAAAGGGATAAAATACAACATGTAAATTCCTAATCACCTATTTCCTCTGGGCCAAATCTACCTGCCTACAATTACCATCCAGTAAATCCATATCCATGGGTTATTCATGATTAGGTTAATACAATCATTTCACCTCTGTACATTCTTGCATTATCTCATACATGAGCTTTTGGGAGATACCATATATCTAAGCCATAGCACTGCTATTACAAATTATTTTGTCACTCAGATGCTGTCTTCAAAAGTACTATTGAAGTATGTAAATGTGATATTTCTATTTGGCTATATAATTCATGGCTAGATCACTATCACTAAAAGTTATAAAATAATAACTAAAAGTTATTGAAAAACTATACCAGTTAGACACTATAGTCAAAGGCATTATATATATTTTATATACCTATGCTATTCTTTTTTTGTGTACATATGATGTGTATATTTATACATATACATTACATATATATACATATGCCTATACATAATCTCATTTGGTATTAAGGACAGGCAGATATAATTGTACAACATAGTAACTTCAGACCACTGATGTCTATTTCTGACCTTAATTTTCCTCATTTTTTACACAAAGCCCCTTGAATGACTATTGGTGGATCCAAAGAGAATGAGATCTATTATATAGGATATCTCAGTAGTGTAACTATACTCTACATTAGAAAATTTTATAATTATTTACAGTAATCAATTCAAAAACTTAGAACAACCACAGGTAATATTAATAGGAAAACAATATTCACCATAGTGCACAACTTTTTAAATAACATTGTAAAATAGATATGGGAAATATCTTCCTTTCTTTTAGAACCTAGAAAAATATTTTAGCACAAATACTACATTAAATTTCAAAGTAGGCATGAAATGTGATAAACATCTACACTATCATCAGAAACAAACAAGATATCCTTTATGAATTTCATTAGTCATTATCACTCTAAAGTTCAGAGTCAGAGCACAAATGTTTGAAAATGTAGTTATAAAAACAACATATTAGTTGAATTTTTGTTGCCAGGGCCAATTTTCTGATAAGAACAATAAAGAGAAGAAAAGTTTATTTTGGCTCATTGTTTCAGATATTTAGTCCGTTGTGGGCTGACTTCAAAAGTGTGGGCCCTTATGAAAGAGAACATCATGGCATATCAGAGGAAAGGCACTTAGCTAATGTCACCCAGGAAGAAGAAAGAGAGTATGAAGGTCCAGGGACAAAGTATAATCCCCATAGAAATGCTTGCAAAGACCTACTTCTAGTCATGACCCAGCATCCTACAATTACTACCCCAGCATACATTTGAATCATTAATTCATCAAATTGATTAATTCACTATTATGAGAGGGTACAGCTCTCATAATTTAGTCATTTCACATCTGAATATTTTTGTTACTATATAAACATTTCAGGAGACATCTCATATCCAAACCATTACATTCTATCTCTAGTCCTAAAAGCTCATGTTCATTTCAAGATGAAAAATTTATTTAGTCAATATTTAAGAGTTCCCATAGTCTTAACAGTTTCATCATTGCATAAAAGCCCAAGTCCAAAGTCTCCTCCAAGACTTAAAGCAAACTCTTGGCAGTTCCTGTAAAGATCAAATACAGACTACATCAATTCAATATCCAATGGCACAAAGTAAACATTTCCATTAAAAGAGGAAGAAATTTTTCTGTGTGCGTTAGTAAGTTTTTATTATTGTAGCCAGAATATCTGACAAGAATAACTTAGATGAGGAAAAGTTTATTTTGGTTCACAATTTCAGTGATTCAGTACATGAATGACCACGTCTATTGATCTGAATCTGAGGGGAGAAAGAATATCATGGAAGAAGGGCATAGCAGAGAATAGAGTCACTGATCATAGGAGTCTGTGAAGAAGAGGGAAAGCATGGAGAGCCTTGGACAAAATACAATCCACAAAGGCACACCATCTTCAAAAGACCTCCCCAAAGGCACACCATCAATTACCTCCTTCCAGCTAAACCCCACCAAGTTACAAATACCACCCTCTAGTAATTAATCAAATTATTAATCCATCAAATGGATTAGCTCAGTGATGAGTTTATAGTGACCATAATCTAATTATTTCACCTCTGAATATTTCTGCATTGACCCATGAACTTTTTAGTGAACTTCTCATATATAAACCATAATAATCAATACAAAACTTATTAACAATTCCAGATATTTTTTCAATATATCAATAATACACTACAAGATATATTATAATGAGAAAAATTAAGAAAATTATGTACAAGATTTATTACTAAAATAAGTCTAGCAAGATCTGAAAAAATGTGTAAGGCATTATAATAATAAGTAATTATTGTGAGCTTATTTTGTATATTGCACTGTTCTACATTATTTGTATTGACTTATTTAACTCCTAGCAAAACTCTAAAGCAGAAAAAGAGATTTTTAATTTTTCATGGTCAAGACTCAAAATAAAAGGTGATTTCTGGGTTGATATTCTTTTTAAATATTTGTGTTGCATTGACTTATTATGAGACACAAAATACAGAAATAAATAGGATGACTGATTTTATTTTGGAAGATTTGCTAGTATAATAAATATGGGTTCATATCAACTCAATTTAAGCATTTCATGAAATCCAATGCATAATGTGGTGAGGATCTTTTTAAAGCTATATTTTTTCTAAAATTACACACAGAATTAGAAATATAAAGAAGGTATAAATAAAAAAATCAAAAAAGGAAAGTTTTAATATATTCTATAGGGTATCCAAATAAACTTACCTGGTATACCTATAGAGATAGTATATAAGAGAGCAGTGAAAGATAATTAATGAATAGAAGGTCTAAAGTATAGAATACACATGCATATGTAGAATTATTGTTAATGAAAATAATGTTTTAATTAATTATCAGAAGCATTAATTATTAAATGAACAGTATTGAGAAATCTCATATTTTTATGAGAAAAAGATGGTTTTACTTTTTGTAAAAACATCATTTTACTTTTTGTCTTACATACATACAAAATAAAATTCAAATTATTAAAGACCAAGGTATAAAAAAGGGACAAAATTTTTAAAGGTTAGAGTTGCTTTAAAAAACCAAAAGTTGAGTATAATTTGTCTCTGATATAAAGAAGTCTTTAAAAAATCTCACACAAGTGATCAGTTTAATAATTATGATGACATTGAATTTTTAATATCTTTTCTACATAGAAACTCCAAATACGTTGGTTAAGAAATACATGTCTCTTCACTGACATCATTGAATTAGACAAAGCTGAGCCCACTGTGTGGTAGTGATACCCTCAGTTTTGTGCAGGTGCTGGGAACTAAATGTGTGAATACAAGTGGCTATTTTCAGACCCAGTTTTCTACTGGGCAGAAATCTAATATATAGTCAGGATTTTTTTTTATAATTTAGGATCCATTGAAAGTGAATCTATAGACTGTATCCTTTTATGAGCATCATTTAAAAAAAGAAATTGAAACTTTTGGAAAATAGCACAAGTAAATAGGGTGAATCAATATTTGTATATATCCTTTCATAATCATAAAATTCCTGTAGCCTACTTAAAAATTAATCCATGTAAGGTCATATGTTTTATTAACTTGTACATCCTTGAAATCTCAACACATAATTTATATTGAAGGAAAAGTTTTAGAATCAAAGACATTCCTTAATAATCCAGTCTGGAAGGAATCTAATTCAACTATTAAATTCTAAAATGAAATAGCAAAATAATTACTTATATAACCAGTTCACTGGATCTTAAAGGCCTAGCAATTTCAAAAGGCTTTGGATTTATCATTCACAGGTGATTCCTCTTGGAGGTTTTAGTGTACTGATACCATTCTGGAACACCCTACATAAAAAAATAAAAAAACAGCAGTTATCATTTGCCTAAGACTTTGTTGCATTACAATCATGATCTTCTCTTTTAGAGAATATTACTCGTCAGAAACAAGTAAATGTTTTCCACTCTTTATGGTGATAGCAATGAGAATTCAACTTAGAATGGTAATTTTGCTGGTGATTGATGTACTTATTTTTAAACTTTTTATATGACCTTTGTTTGTTAAATGCACCTTACTAACTGCTTGCTTCATTATTGGATTGAATTATTTACATAATTTTTCAAATCTGTGTAAGAAATGAATATAAATTTAACAGAGGAATATATGTGTAATTATTTTTTCAGTCTTTTCCTGCAGAAACAGTCTGCTGTGTTTCAAGACCAAGAAGTATTTTATTACTACTCCTTCTTGGCATTCAAAAAAGTTAAAAAGGATGAAGAAATGTTTCAACATAGCACATTATTTTGGTCTCCAAGTGATTTGTGTCATGCATCATTATCAATTTAAAAATACTGAGTTATAACCCTAAAATGTGATTATTTGTTGATATTTGCAGTTTTCCTTTATTTTTATGACACTACAAAAGAAATACAAATATCAATGTTTAAAATAATGAGATAAAGATAAGATAAACTGATTTAAATGTTTTGATATGGACAAATAAAATGTAAAGTCATGATTAAATACTAACAATTTTTCTTTAAATGTTTTAGCTTAATACTTGATGAAATAACTATTTGAAGACAAGGTTCTCTTTACAGTTTATTTCCATTATTTTAAAATTATAATTAAAAATATTTTCTAAAAGAAACCTAACTTTAAAGGAATAAAAGCCTTTTTGGTGGTATTTGCTGAAATGATCACTTTCATTTTCCAGTATGAACTGCCTGCTGTGCAAAATCTTTTAAAATATATGTCAATTAGACAATTTGGGAGGGGAATTAAAAACTTTCCCAGGTTCATATTTAATAAATTTTATTTATCATATTAGAAAGTATGATTTTACAGTATTTTAAATAGAAATTTGAGCATGTTAACAACTGATTGACTTTCCAGGTTGTACCATCTATTTTCCTTGAGAAAATCAGTTAAAAAAAATCTCTGTGAGACTCGGACTAATTCTAATCTTATTCTCCATTTTTGTCACCTTGCACTTAAAATTGTTGACTATGTAAATTTGTTGCATATTTTCTTAAAATGGGGATTCACAGAGATTTCAGTGGACTAATTGACATGATTATATTTCCTGCTTGAAAAATCACTCTGGCTTCTCATAAGAACTGTGTGGAACAGAGGAGGAAGCGGACATATGGCCTAGGATATTTAACATTGTAGGCAAGAGATAATGGTGACTCAGAAGTAGAAAAAGAACAACTGGGGTATATTCAAAGATGACATTAATAACATTTCCCATTGAATTGGGAAATGTTTTTCTAGTTTAGCTGACTGTGTAAGCCTTACTCTATCATCCTAACAGTTATTAAGAGTGTTTCACTTCAATTTCAAATGTGAATAAAGCTATTTCATTTAACCAATTGTATTCAAAATTTAGATTAAAGGTTACTGAAAGCTGATTGTTTGAAACAAATATTAGGTAAAAACATAGAAAATATAATTATTATTTTATGAAAAATCATAAAATACTAGTTTTTCATATATATTCTTAATTTCTATTTTTTTGTGGACGGGGTACCTGGTATTGAACTCAGGGACAATGGACCACTGAACCACATCCACAGTCCTATTTTATATTTTATTTAGAGATAGGGTATCACTGAGTTGCTTACCACCCACCATTTCTGAGACTGGCTTTGAAATAGCGATCCTCCTGCTTCAACCTTCTGAGCTGCTGGAAGTACAGGCATGTGCCACCACGCTGGGCTTCTGTTAATATTTTCTTTACAAACTTAGTTAATAGAGTTTCTAACAGCATTCATTATGATGTTTGTATCAGTATTTATATGTATTTTTTAAATGTGGAAATATATTTGATTCTATCTATTACACTGTGATTCTACTGTGTCTCTGGATTACTTTTATTAATCAAGTATTCCTTGTTCTTTCTGAGTTTATAATATACTATTATATTATTTAGTATCTCAGAGAACACCAACATATTCCATAGCCCTGTGGGGCAGAAACAACTAGGAAAATAGAGAAATATGATACAAAATGGTGTATGACATAAGACTATCTGAGCTTCACCTGATTCTATAGCTAAAGACATACATGAATTCAATTTGTAAGCTTCAAATATAGTTTAATAGAATTAACTGTTACCTTATAGTTTTCTAACTTGTTTGATTTCAGTCTCTACCTGATTTTAAGTTCTGTGCACATACCTTCATTTTAAGTTAAATGTTATTTGCCTCAGGAAACAGATATGTTTATAAATGTATCATAAAAGAGGTGATAGAAATGAAAGTGCTGCATATTAAAATCTTCTTTAATGGCTAATTTGTAACATGAAGAAAACTGTGGAGGAAGCAAATGGGAGTTTTCTATAAAATGAAATATTTTTTATCTGAAATATTTCCATAAATATTAAATGTGTATCATTACAGATAATGGGTTATTTGTCTTTTTTAAGTTTACAGTATTTAATGTTCACAGTTTGTAACAAGAATTCCAGTCAGCATACCTGTAATCCCGGCAGTTTTAGGAGACTGAGGCAGAAGGATAGTGGGTTCAAAGCCAGCCTCAGCAATGCGGTGAGATACTAAATAACTCAGTGAGACTCGATCTCCAAATAAAATACAAAGTAGGGCTGGGGATGTGGTTCAGTGGTTGAGTGTCCTTGAGTTCAGTCCCCATTATCAAATTAAAAAAAAGAAGTTCCAGAAGAAGGCAAGCATTTAAAGTAAGGTCTGAACACTCACAGAACTACAGAGCCAACTATTCAAGACCAACAATCTGTGAACATGTAATTCAGAAATTATATTGCAAATTATTACTTTTGGAAAAGCAGTTTGAATACTGTAATAATCAATATATTTGTAGTTGTTTATAGTTATTTACACTTGTTTTGATAAGAATTTATAGTGATTTTGATGGCAATATATTTATTAATTCATCATGTAAAATGTTCAACTCTCTTAACACTAACTTCGTGAGAAGCATAGAGAATGTATACATTGATGAAATATTTGTGAATAATTTGACAAGAGAGTACAAAAAAGTTATTGATTACCCCAAATAGTGACTCAATAAGGAGGGTCAATTTTTATGACCCAATTGCCAATTTGTATCTAGAGGGTTATGTTTTGTTTTTTGTTTTTGTTTTTGGTTTTTTGGCACTGGGATTGAACTCAGGGCACATTACCACTTAGCTGTATCCCCAATCCTTTTAATTTTTTTTTATTTTATGACAGAGTCTCACTAAGTTGCTGAAACTGAACCCTTGAACTCATGCTCCTCCTGCCTCAGAGTCTCAAATTGCTGGAGTTACAGGTGTGCACCTCTGTGCCCAGCATCTATCCTAGAGTGGTTTAAACATGCTTCTCGTTATGAGCACCACTGAGCAATACTCTGATACTAATGTTTTCTTACATTTGTCCAAAATTGATAGGAGTTGTTTAAGAACATTGAAAGAAAAAGCATTAGTTGTTTTTAAGAGGTCTTTTTTTTCCAAATGGATATAGATTTCAAAAGCCTAAGAAGTAGGAATTGTACAGATTGTTGTTAATCTCACCTCCAAAACTGATGAAGAAGAGTTTGAAAGAAGGCTGTCTGAACCTCTGAGCTAATAAATCACTGTTACTGAACCATATGCTTAATATTTCAGTCTAATTGTAACCACTACATTTCTGCTTTTTGAACCACTAATATCATGCTCTGAGCAGGAGTTGACCACACTGAATTTCTGAGTCCATGAACTGCAAGGACTTTCATTTAATAAATGGAGCTTAGTGGGAGGTATAATCTACCTCATTTTAAGGCTTATGACATACATACCTTAAATCAAGAAAGTTTGCTATTTGCATAAAAATAAGACTCATAAATTAATGGTACAGAGTCCATAATGATATGAATATGGGCACTTATTTTTACAATGGTGCCAAAGTAATTCAATGAGAGAAATAAAATTATTTTCAAACAAACAAAAAAAGGAACACAACTTACAGTGTCTGCTGCCTTCTTGACTCTGCTATTGCAACAAATGTACTGGGTGCTCAGTCTCTTCTGGCTTTGAATATTATGATATGCTTACTGACATTAGCTAAAATATTGACCTTCAATGCTGGTCTGAATCTGGGTTTCTGCTGTCTAAAAATAGAATTTACAGACCTCAAAGGGCATCCTTCCTGTAAATTTAAGCATGAATGCAACATGCATAGTTGAATATTGCTTTCTCACCTTATGTTATTTTTTCTGTTAAATTATTTTGGTCTTCAAAAAGTACTTCTTTCTATCATAAGAAATATAATGCCATCCTTAGACTCAATAGTTTCCATTTGACTTCCAGCTGGATTCAGTCAACTGTCTGAAGTAATTGATGAAACTTTCCTTATGACCTCCAATGTCCCATTTAGTACATATTTTAGCTGAAGTTGTGTGCACTTTCTGGATTCATGACCTTGTCCCTTCTAAATTATAAAATGAGATGATGGGATAGTACAGATATTCAACACCCTTTGATTTTATAAGTATCTAGTAGTCAATAAATAAATCAAATAATTAATAATTGAATATCATATATTTTATATAAAATATTTTTTAATGAAAATATGTGAAGTCCCATAAAATATATTTGGCATTACACCATTATTATATATGGAAGCTATGACTTTACTTAAAAGAACAAAGTTTTTTTTTACTTTTACAAGGTCTTAGGTTTCAAAAACTTAATTTCACATGCAAATGATCACACCCACAACCCCAATACACATGGACAGAAATAAACACATGCACACACAAACGTCTAAGCTTGTACTTAAAATCAAATTGTTTGTGTGTATGTTTGTATATATCTATGTATGTATATGTGTTTGTATGTGTGTGTGTGTGTGTGTGTACACACACACACAATATATATATATATACACACACACGCACACACATGTATGTGCATTCCTGCATCTAATGATAGTCTTCAATGTGAAAGTATGGTGTTCTTTAGTGTGGAGTTCTTCCAGAATCTCCACTTAGCTTTCTTGGTTGTAAGAATATCCTCCTGGAACATTCCTGATGTTCAATGCACATGGCTATGTGTCAAGTCACCAGGTGAAAGACATCCCTTGCATATTCTCTAGAAGAATGAATAAACTTAATGAGAGTCTTCTAGACTTACTGTCATACAACAGATTCCAGCTATAGATTTATGTGAGTTATATTTCTACATAAGAGATAACACAGAAAGTGATCATGAAAAAGTGAATAATAATAAAGACTTCTTCAAACAAGGGATTTCTTATAAAAGTGAAATTTCTTGGTTATTAAAATAAAAATTTTAATGCATAGAATCTGTAAATTCAGAAAAATGTTATAAAAAGAGTTTAAAATCAATACCAAATCTCTAATCTAAAAAATTAATCCAAATTTATAGATATTTTTTAACATCAACCTTGTTACTGTAACAAAATACATGAGGGCAGGCTAACTGTATAAAGAAAGAGAATTATTTTGTCCATTGTCCCCTAGGTTGAAGGGCATGGCAATTGTATGAGTTTCACTCTGGTCAAGGACTCCAGGATTAATGGCATCAAAATGGCAAGAGCAAGAGATTACACAGCCAAGTAGGGAGTCAAAGAGCCACTTGTGTTGCCCAGTTCTCTCCAAGGCACATCCTCAATTGTTCTATGCATCTCCCAGTATGTGCCACTTCTGAAAAGGCCCCACACCACCCTGCTCATCATCAAGCCAAGGACGAATCTTTTAGCTCATGAACCTTGGGCGACAGACTTGAATCACATTCAAACCATAGCGTGTCAATAACCTGGAATAATGTACCCATATGGGTATCATTTTCCCATTGTTATAATACACAAAACATTTAGTGACTTACATTAGTACAAATTAATTGACTTATAGCTCTGGAAATGAGACATCCAAATCACTGGGCTCAAATAAATCTGTAGCAGGAATTTTTCATTCTAGAGGTCCAAAGTGCAATGTTTGACTCTAATATTTCTCAGATTTCAGTGTCCTCTGCCTTCTTTAGAGTTGGTTGCTTCCCTCATCTTTAAAAGCATCACTCTAATCAAAGCTTCAGTCTTCACAACACCTTCTTCTCTGACTCTGACTCCCAATGTGTCTCTTTTAAAAGTACCAGTGTGATACTTAAGACCAATCTGAATCATCCACAAAAGTCTCCAGACTTTTAAGATTCTTATCTTCATCACAACTTCTGTCCTTTTTACTACACAATACAATATCCACAGGTTACTTTCTAAAATTTTGAAAGACAAAATTGTAGAATTTTTAACATAATGCTGAGTTTAGTTCCATTGACTCCACACATTTTATCCTGTGTGAGAAATTTTCACATCTGTTGATATTAAAATTAACAATAAAACTCTAACATGCAGTTTCTCATCTTATTACATAATTTTCCTTTTTTAGAAGTGAAAAAAGAAGAAGGAAGAGAGAGGGAATAAGTTAATAAAGTTGAGTTAAATATTGTCACCAATGTTCCATAAATGTTCAGGATTTATTGCAGGATCCTAGTCTGTTACTTTGGTTGATGTGTATGTTTGTATGCTAAAAAATAATTTATTTTGATTACTGTATCTTTGTAGAAGATATTAATGGAGGTGGGGTGATGCCTTCAAGTTATTTCCTTTTATTCAAGATAACTTTGGCAATTGTGCATAGGAATTTCATGGTTTTTGTTTCTATTTATTCAAATATATAAACTTAACTTTGATAGAAAGGTTATTATATCTTGCTATAGCTTTGAGCAGTATGTACATTTTAACATTAATTCCTATGATCCATAAACATGGCATATCTTACAATTTTTTTCTGTTTTGCTCTATTTCTTTCATTAGTGTTTTATAGCTTTTAGTTTATGTAGATCTTTCACTCATGTGTTTAAATTCTTGACTAATAATGTTTTATTGCTTTTCTTCTTTTTCTTGTTAATTCTAATGGAAATATTTTCATAGTTTATCATTTGAATAGATTTTTTGGTATTTTAGAAAGTCACAACTGCTTTTTGTATGGTAATTTTATATTCTGTAACTTTACTGAATTTATTAGTTTAACAACATTGGTGTGGAGTATTTAGAATTCTCTATATTTAAGATTAGAGTTTAATGTTAATGAAGACATTTTGATTTTCTCCTTTTCTATCAGGATTCCCTTATGTTTTGTTCCCTTGTTTTGGCTAAAACTTCTAGTTCTATGTTGAAAAGATATGGTGGTAATGGCCACTCCTGCATTATTCCTGATCTTTGCTGAAAGTCTTTAATTTTTCATCACTAGATTGTAAGTTTAACATTTATGACTTGCATTTTTTAAGTGGAATTTTTTACTGGGATTTTTGCTAATTAATTAAAAAACAATAAATTACAAAAGACAGTTGAATTTATAGATTGTTATTACAGGTTCTACTCATAGTGCTTTGAACTCCCTACCATTTATTTTGCATGTAAATATTCTTGCTGAGAGGACCTAGCCTTAATATTTCTTTCCCTTTTTTTTTCTTTTCTTTCACATTTCTTATTGGTGCATTATAGATATACATAATTTTGGGATTTGATGTTACATATTCATACACACAAATTTAACAATTTAATTTGACCAATATAAGTCTCCATCTCCCCCACTTCCCTCCCTACCTTCTGCTGTCTGGTCCCTTACCTCTACTGATCTTCCTTTGATTTTAATGAGATCTCTCCCCATCTTTTGTTTACTTTTTCTTCTCTAGGTCTCACATATGAGAGATATATGAGTTGCACTGTATTAAGGTATGTTCATTCTATACTTGCCCTGTTGAATAATTTTTCTCATGAAGGAATATTGAATTTCATCAAAAAAATTTTTGCACATACTGAGAAGATGACACTGGTTTTCAAGAAAAATACAAAGAATACTTAATTGGGAAAGAACAGATGCTTCAAAAAGTACTACTGAGAAAACTGAATATCCTTATCCCATACAATATAAAATATAACTTAAACTGATTAAAGATTTTAATATGATCCCTGAAAACATAAAGTAACTAGAAGAAAACATGGGGAAAATGTCACCATAATTTCTTGGAAATTAGTTTGGATTTGACACCAAAACTTCAGGCAACAATAGGAAAAATAAGGAAATGAGATTCCACCAATCAAAAAGCTCTGTACAGCAGAGAAAACAATTGAATGATGTAAAACACAATTCAGTAAGTGAAAGTATTTGCCACCCATACATTCTGCAGGCTATGAAGATCAAAATATATAAACAGCTCAAATGACTTAGTGTCAAGAAATTAAATGGCTTGATTAAAGCATTATCAAAGACCTAAACAACATTTCTACAAAAAAGACAAGCAAATGACCAATAAGCATATGGAAAATGTTCCGTGTCACTGTAAGGGAAATGAAAATTAAGACCAACAGTAGATATATTCTCATACATGTTAGAACTGCTTTCATCAAAAATATGAAATATAAATGTTAGTGAGTATGCATAGAAAAGAGAACCCTTATTCACTGGTGAGAATGTGGACTAGTGCAGATATTATAAAAAATGGTAAAAATAAAATAGAAAAGATTAGAAAAAGAAATAAGTTAAATAGTAATTTTGTTGAAGTGACACGTGCATTCACAACTTTACACAAATGTAAAAATATTGTTTATTATAGTTTGCATATAAAAGTGTAAAACTCATGTGTTATGGCTTAGATAAAAGGTGTACCCCAAATGTTCATGCATGAGACAATCCAAAAAAGTGTAGAGGTGAAATGATTGAACTGTGAGAGCCTTAACCTATTTGGAGCATTTATCTCCTGATAGGAAAACTGTAGGGTGGCAAGAAATGACTGGAAGAGGTAGGTCATTGGGGGATGTGTTTTTGGAGTATATATTCCATTCTTGGTGAGTGGAGTTTTCTTCCATTCTCTCTCTCTCTCTCTCTCTCTCTCTCTCTCTCTCTCTCTCTCTCTCTCTCTCTCTCTCCTTCCTGTTTTTATGTCCTGAGTTGCTTTTCTCCATTACATCTTTCCACCATGATGTTCTACCTTACCTCAAACCCAGAGCAATGGAGTCAGCCATCTATAGACAGAGACCTCTGAAACCATGAGCTCCAAAATAAATTTTTACCCCTCTAATTATTCTTATCAGATCTTTTATGAAATGGTTGACTAAAACACTGTGGATCTGCACTATAATATAGTTTTGGTTTAGAACTGAAATTGCCCCCAAAGCATCATGTATTTGAGCCTTGGTCTCCAATGCAATAATGTTCAAAGTTGGGGTCCTAGGGAAGTGATTAGATAGTGAGGCTTTGAAATGATCTATTTATCAATTCATTAGTAGGTTCATAGCTGAGGGCTTTATTATAGGTGGTGGAAATTCTAAGATATGGGACCTATTTGGAGGAAGTAATTCACTGGAGCTTGCCTTTGAAGGGCATTTTGTTCCTAGCATTCTCCAGTTCTCTCTCTCTCTCTCTCTCTCTCTCTCTCTCTCTCTCTCTCTCTCTCTTTCTCTCTCTCTCTCTTTCTTTCTTTCTTTCTATTTCCTGGCTATCATGAGGTCAGCTCCTCTGTTCCATCACACCCTCTTTGCCATAGGCCTATATTAGTAAAACCAGCAAAACTTACACTGGACCTTCTGAAACCACAAACCAAAATATATCTTTCCATCATTAAGTTGATTTTCTCAGGTATTTCATCAAAGCAATAAAAAAAAATTCAAATATGAAAGCCCTCTGACCACAACCACAGATCCTTCATGATCAGGCTTATGACTAAATAGTCAATATCATCTTTTGAGAAACCCTGTACTTAATGTGCTATTCTAAGATTCTAATCAATCCATAATTCCTTCAACTAATTATGATTTATAGATTGATTCCAGATTCTCATTAATATCTTAACGCAGAAATTTTCTGCATCAATAATGTTAAGTGTGCTTCTCATACTTTAGCATTTTTCAAGATTACATTGCTGGGTTTACTCTACCAAAATATTTTTCAACATAAAATCACAGAATACTGAATTCAGTTTATCTGAGGTTAGGCCTGAACATTTTCGGGTGATGTTAGTAAAAAGTTTTCACTTGAGTTTCATTACTGTATCCCTTGTCTGGTCTCTCACTGTAAGCATATTTTTCTTATAGGTAAACCATATTTTATGAAACCATCTCTTGTAATATGGTTGTTTGGTTTTAATGGCCATTTCCTTAGATAGCAGGAAAAATATTAAATCTCTTTTTGGGGAAGAAATATTAAATTCATTCTTTTAACTAGAACACCTAGTTAACAAAGAGCAGAAGAGTAGGTGTTAAATATCTGTAATAAATGCCTTAATTGAAAATTTAATTTTAAAGGCTACACCATACTTGTTATTTTTTTTTTATATTTTGCCTTCATGTATTTAAAATTTTCAGCAGGAAAAGAACATGATGGTACATTGAGTGGAATTACAGCTTGCAAACATTCCAGGTGGTAATGAAATAGCACAGTGATAAAGATGAGAGCACAGAGAGCTATTTCTCAGTCCCTACTTAAATTTATAATAATGAGAGTCATCATGAAGACATTTTCAGAAGATATTATAAAAGCCAGTCTAAATGTCAGACAAAAGTTTTAAAGACCTAGTGTTCAATAAGTGAAGAAATGTTAGGAATAGAACTTAAGTTAATGTCACAATAAGTTTCAGTAATGTCACAAACTTCATTCAAATGAACACAGTTTTGTAAAGCCTGCAAAATGTATTTTGAAAGAAAGTAGATCATGAATCAAATTTTTTAACTTAAGATTTTGAAACAGGTTGTATGTTTTACCTTACAAACTGCAATTCATTTATTAATTCTGTGTCATGTGCAAGCTGCATTTTTCATACCATGTCCTATCATTGTGACAACTCTAAAAGCATAGTTATAAGACAGACTAAAAGTTTAAAATATATAAAATCCACTTAGATGTCATTTATACTTATATGTGTATGCTTATATGTATACATATATGTATATGTACTATAATTTATAAAACATGAAGTTGATGGTAAAAACAAAAATTCAATTAGGCAACCAAAATAGAATGAGCATTCAAAATTCATTCAAACTAAGGAAAACAAAGGCAGTTATCATGTAATTACATAAGAGAATATGTTAGAAAACACAACATAGTTATATAATTTACTAATATGGGAAATTGAAAATATCAAACTTTTTCATATCTACCCAAATGAACTCCTTTCTCTATTTTTCTTCAAGATCACTTGTAGCCATATCCATAATATAGTTTTCTATGCCTTCTCTATGAATCTACTACTGGATACTAATGCTGAAATTTCAGAATCGGCTTTTTGATTATAAAGATACCCTAACTGGTGTAAATTTATTGGATTACAGAACAAGAGTTTTAACTCTTCCTGTTTCCCAGACTTACCAGATAACATTACTTTACTATGAAACTTATATGCCAAAATATGGCATACTTGGTTCTAAAATACCCTCAAAATGTGATTCATTATCTTTCTTATGGATAAAAATCGAACATATAATTCTTATTTTTTACATCACACTAAGCGTTCCAAAAGATACCGAACATATAATTCTTATTTTTTACATCACACTAAGTGTTCCAAAAGATGTTGTACTTTTTGAATCCAGGAAGCTCATCAAATGTTAAACAGTAAACATTTATGAATTGACTATTCAACAGTCTCTGGCAGGTTTTTACTTAAGCATGGTATCCATATATCTTCTACATGTGCCTTCGACATCCCTATCAGCATGATGTAAACAATCTAGTCAAGATTTCTAAAAGAGGAATGAATTAAGTGATGACCCTGAATAATATTTTAGGGGATAAAGCCTGTGCTACCTAACAGATGTGACAAACAAATAATGAAAATCCTGAAGGCAGAATTTAACCAAATTATACAGTTATAGTTTGGAACTTAGATATCTCCCAAGGGGTCACATGTTTGCTTGCTCAGAGCTAATGGTTCTGTCTGGGGGAGTAGTTAGTGAGGGTGGAGGCCATTGGGAGGCAGTGAGTTCACTTTGGATGTACACTTGAAAGTAACATGAGGACCTCATTTACTTCCTCTCTTTTTCTACATGACCTCCTTGAGGTGAGCAACTTTGTTACGTAAAATATTCTCCACAAAGATTTTCTGCTTTGCCACAGACCAAAGGTGACTGGAAAATATAACCATGGACTGAAACCTATGAAGCTAGGAGTTAAAATAAATCTTTCCTCATTCGAACTTGTGTATTTCAGGCATTTTGTGACAATAGGATTCTGACAGACATATGGCTATTACCTAAAGTGTAAACATTTTAATTCAGAGATCAGCAATGTTTTCTGTAAAAGGTCAGATAGGAAATATTTTATGTTTGTGTGTCTTACCATCTTTCTCACAATTCTTCTATGTTATTGTGGTGTGAAAATTGCAGTAGAAGATACATTTTAAAGAGGTGCGGCAATATTGCTGTATTTGCAAAAAGAGGGATAAGAGGAATTTTCCATGTTTAATGACTTAGTTTATGTACCACAAGTAAAGGATATATGTTATGAAAATGATTAAAAAAAACATAAAGTTTGAAAGGTTTAATTTGCATTTAAAAACACAAAACATTTGAAAATAATAATGTAGTAAAAGACTGTCTTGCAAAGTATAAGAAAAATAAAGTATGCACAATTCCATTAAGAATGGAAAAATAAATTTTAAGGCAATAACTATTAAGAGTCCAAGATATTTCCTAAACATTATGTATTAAGTTAAAGTGATGTATATTAGTAAAAGCACATACCAACTGTTAGCATAATGTTGAAATATAAACAACAATTAAGCCAATAAGGTATTAGATCTAGATTGACACATTTACCAGAAAAATTAAATATATACTTAAGAAAATTCACTTGATCATAAACAATCATCTGATTGATAATAGATGAGATAGCCTACTACAATTCATTAAATGAGGAAACTATATTCAATAAACAGAGCTCAACCAATTAGATATCTAAATTCAAAATTAAATAAGTAAACTCTAACCAGTTCTTCATACTATATACAATAAATAATCTGAGGTTGATCATAGACCTGAACATGAATGATAAAGTTATCAAAAAAAGCAAAGTGAAACAAAAAAAATTAAATTTCTCTTCTTGAAAAAACTAAGATAATAATGTCTTGACCATGAATAGTAATTTTAAATGAGATAAATGTCCTTAAAATATGAATAAAATTGATTTCATTAAAATTAAGCATTATTTTTTATCCAGGAGCTACATTAAAGAAATGAAAGGCAGAGTTCCGCACGGCAAGCCGCCACCGACCACCATCCCAGGCAGCAGCATGTTGCACGGGGCCCCACTTCCCGCCACCCACCTTGAGCCCCATCTGGGCGGTCGCCTGCTCTCCACAGCCGCCACCCACATGATGCCAGCCCCCAACCAGCAGCCCGAGATCTTCTGCAACCAGATCTTCATAAACAATGAGTGGCATGATGCCATCAGCAAGAAAATATTCCCCACTGTCAATCCCTCCACTTGAGAGGTCATCTGTCAGGTAGCAGAAGGGAAAAAGGAAGATGTGAACAAGGCCCCGTGAAGGCTGCCCAGGCTGCCTTCCAGCTGGACTCGCCCTGGCGACACATGGATGCCTCTGACAGGGGCCAACTGCTCTACCGCCTGGATGATCTGATCGAAGGGGACCAGATCTGCCTGGCGGCCTTGGAGACCCTGGACAATGGCAAGCCCTATGTCATCTCCTACCTGGTAGATTTGGACATGGTCTTGAAATGTTTCCAGTATTATGCTGGCTGGGCTGATAAGTACCATGGGAAAATCATTCCTATGGATGGCGACTTTCAGCTACACCTGCCATGAGCCGGTGGGACTGTGTGGGCAGATCATTCCCTGGAACTTCCTGCTCCTGATGCAAGCGTGGAAGCTGGGCCCCACCTTGGTGACTGGAAATGTTGTCGTGATGAAGGTTGCTGAGCAGACACCACTCACCTCCTTCTATGTGGCCAACTTCATGAAGGAGGCAGGCTTCCCCCCTGGTGTGATCAATATTGTTCCTGGATTTGGCCCCACAGCTGGGGCTGCCATTGCCTCCCATGAAGATGTGGACAAAGTGGCATTCACGGGGTCCACTGAGGTTGGCCACTTCATCCAGGTTGCTGCGGGAAGCAACAACCTCAAGAGAGTGACCCTGGAGCTGGGGAGAAAGAGACCCAACATCATCATGATGGATGCTGACATGGACTGGGCAGTGGAACAGGCCACTTTGCCCTGTTCTTCAACCAAGGTCAGTGCTTGTTCCACCCAGCAGAACCAGTGCAGAGAAAGGAGACACCACCAATTTGTAGTTGACCAGATTTATTAGGTACTGCTGCTTTTCCTGCCTCCTTTGTTCTGCCACTATCTCCCTTCTTCTTCCCTCTCCCTCTCTCCTCCCCCATGCTCCTAGCTTATCGACCAATTATAGGAAAGCTTTCTCTCACACAGGGGAGCATGCAGAGGAATGCCAGCATAACACTATATAAATCATGAGCTGTCCACAAGTGGCATGATATTAGATAGCCAATCCTAGAGCTTGGCGTTAACATGTCATAAGTCTCAAAGGAAATAGTAAGCAAGCAACCTTTTGGGGTACTTCTTATTTTGGTAGCCAGTGCCCTTTGGCTCACTGGCAGATGCCATCTTGTCCAAGATAGACTTCAACAGGCTCTCCCTTTTTGTTATAAAAAGAAAAGGACAGTGACTGTGTCTGTCCTAGGTGCCAGAGTCAGACTTTATCCTTACCCATCATTGGGAGTCAAAGAGCTGTTGGCATGCTTTGATCCCTGTCTTAGGTTGGTATAAAGCCCACCCTGTGCTTACCCATCTTTGACTACCAGTCCTGTAATTGGGAGAGCCAAATCTGCAGATCAGAGCCTTGCTCCATGGCCATAAGGGCTTGCCATACCACTAAGGCTTGCCGTATTTGATGACTACTCAGAGAAAACCGATATCTGAGCAGTAATAATAACAGCAAAAGCAATAATCCCATCATAGCAAAACTTCCCATCCATTGTTGACCAAATTGTAATGCTGACTGTAAGAAACTAATGGCTTCTGGCATACCCAGGACCTTGACCTGAGTACTATTTATCACAAATATAGAATTTCTTAACAGGGTAGTCAAATTAGTAAATTCTTTAGTCCATGTCCCATTAGGCATGCTTACAAACTGGACAGATTTTCAGCAGCAGTAATATCAGAATAGGGTGTAGGGGTAACATATAGTGCTTGGACATACACAAAACAGCCTGTCTGTGTGGTAACAGTCAACATGTCCACTTGTTCTTACAGTAAGTCCACTCTTTGGTTTAGAATCAGGATTTCCATGGTGAGATGTGTATTGATATCTTCCTGGGCTGTCAATGCTTCGACAGTGGCTTATGACAGATTGTTGAGTGCGTGAGCAGTAGGAATAGCAGTTCCTAGGGCAAGTCCAGCAGCAGTGGCAGCAGCTGTAGCAGCCACTGCAACAACAGCGATGGCTATAATAGCTTAGAAACCAAAATCTCTTTTTGCTCATATGAGTAGAAAATTCCACTCACTATAATTTAAGGTCACTGGGACTGGAATAAATTTAGAATCCTGGCAATCACAGCCAGAGGAAATAATCATCCCAACAACTAGATACATAACACTTTTGGTTTGTGCAGTTAAGAACCCCAGTATCATTATCATTGTTATTAGTAATGTTAATATTATACTTAGCACTGTTCGACAGAATGAACAGGAATGGAGACGTGACACATATGGGAGTAGGGAGGAAAGATTGATAAAAGGAGGAGTAATTGGCCTCGCACACTGTATAACTATAAACAGGTGTATTACTTCCCTTTCTATAGGCTTGCTGTTGACTGCAACTTTATTGAATGAGAGAGAGATTGCCTTCCTGTATCATGGCGATTTCTGAGGTGGTTAACCAGAGGAAGCAAAGACTACCTCTTAACTTGAAGTTTAGACTAGAATTAAGTGACTTTACAGTGGAACCAACTGGTAGTTAAGTTGAAGTTCTGTACTAGGAAATAATTGAGGGAAAATTTGTGTGCCATGATTCATAGCCCCAAAAGTTTTAGGAAGAGCTAACAACAGTAGGCTTACCACCATCACCATCATTTTGTGTTTGGTGCCATTTTCTTTCTTATGGATAGTTCTTACCAAGCGCTCTGGGACCCAGATAGGTTGTTGTTGGTCCTGAGGAAAAACACAAACAGATCCTCTCTCCCAAATTAATACTGGGTCAGGTACTTTCCAGGACCAGTCAAGATGTCTTTCCACATTGCTTGTGGTTGGCCACCAGACTTTCCACTAAAATGTCTGTCAGCTGCAGTAAAGCCCATAGCATCCAAATTTAAAAAAATTGAGGGTGAATAAAGCAAGGTTATATCTGTTCTTGGGAGGGCTAATGCCCCTATTCCCCCTTTTTGTTTAGTTAAGCAGACTTTTAATGTTTGATTAGCCCTTTCCATGATAACTTGTCCTTATGGATTGTAGGGCAATCCTGTAGAATGATAGATATTAAACTTTGAGCAAAACTGTTGAAATGAAGAAGAAGTATATGCAGGCCCATTATCTGTTTTAAATGATTTTGGCCTTTCCGTAGTATCAAAGGCTTGAAGGCAATGACTGATTACATCTTTTTTTTTTTTTCCCCTGTATGGGCGGTAGAAAATATATATCCTGAGCAGGTATCTACAGTTACATGTACAAATATTCAAGTACCAAATTCAGGGATATGGGTGACATGCATGCGTCATATTGATTTGGAAGGAGTCCTCTAGGATTGACTCCAAAATGAGGAACAGATAAATGAGGCACACAGCCAGGGCACTGTTTTCTATATTTCTGGCTTTTTCTTTTGTAATGTTATATTTTATCTGACAATGGTAGCATTGACATGAAAATCTTTATGGAAATTAATTGCTTTTTCTACAATATTAAACACATGAAGATCTCAGTAGCTGAGTCTGTAGTAGAAAATTCTTGATCTAAAGGACCATGTAAGCCTGAATATGTTCTGATATGGCCTAAATAAAGATTATTTGTGAGCCCACAGATGAGTTTGTACTTGATAAAATCATTCTTGTAAAGTAGTTTGAGGACTAATGGGTCCAGCAGTCTCAAGTCATGGCACAAACTGGGCAATATAGAGACTGTCAGTATAAATATTTAAAGGTTCCTCAGGAAATGTTAAAGGCAGTTATTATTGCTTCTAGTTCAGTTTTTGAGCAGAATTATGAGAAGTAATAATAGTCTGTACATTACCAGAAACTACTGTAGCTGTACTGGAGGAGGAGCCATCTGTAAAGATTGTTTTTGCTGCTGGGATAGGTTGAGCCTTAACAACCTGAGGGAAAATAACAGGACATCTTTTGAAGAAGCTGACAATAGGTGAACTTGGCAAGTGATTATCAAATGTGGCCATGGTGGAACAATAGAAAATTGCCCAATCTTCATTATTGTTAACTAGCATTTCAAACTCTTTTGCCATGTATGGAACAATAACTGTGTGAGGATGAACTCCAAAAACTCAAAGGGCTGTCTTTAGTCCTAATGTAACAAAATTTGCTACCATCACAGGATATGGGGAAACAACATTTTTGGGGGACACTGGCAAATGGATCCATATTAGGGGTATGGTTTGCCACAATAGACCTGTAGGAGTGCATTCAGAATCTAATACTATGAGATTAAAAGGCAAGGATAGATCAACTCTATCACTATGAGCATTTTCTAAACCTTGTTCTACTAACTTTAAGGCTTTTTTACCTTCAGGAGTTAAATTTCTGGGGGATGTAGGGTCTGAATCTCCTTGGAGAATATCAAACAGAGGCTTAAGTTGACCAGTGGTGATTCCCAAATTTGGCCTTATCCAATTTATATCACCTAATAATTTTTGGAAATCATGTGGAGTCTTAAGCTTTTCTGTGGCTAATTCAATCTTTTGTGGTCTAACACAGGTATCTAATATTTGATGCCCTAGAAAGGTAAAAGGGCTGTGGGTTTGCACCTTTTCTGGGGCCACATGTAATCCCCATTTTCCTAGGGTCTCAATAATATTGTCAAATATCCCTTATAAAGTCTCCTGTTCCCTATGAGCCAAAAGAATATCATCCATATAATGGAGACAATAAAGTTCTTTACAATTTTGTCTAATCTGTGATATAGACTGGCCAACATATATTTGACTCATAGTGGGTCTATTTGCCATTCCCTGGACTTTAGTCCTATGGGTCCTTCAGGGCAGTCTTTTCTGAAGTGCCCTTCTTGCCCACACTTAAAGCATGTTTTTCCTTTAGCTCCTAATGGCCCCTGATTTGGCCCATGAAGTGCAGCAGCTATTATTTGCCCTGTTATGACAGCATCATTGATATCTGCAGACCTTTATATAGGTACTTAAATCTTTATTTTTTCATGATCTTATAGCTTCTTTACACCATTTATTTGCTTGCTCATAAGCTAATTGCTTTATTTAAAGCATTGCTTGTTCTGAATCCTCAAATACACTAGCAGCAGTTTGGATTAATATATCAACAAAATCTGCAAATGGTTCAATACTCCCCTGAATCACCTTGGACAACTGCCCCTGTAAATCTCCTGTCCCTTGCATTAACTTCCAAGCTTTAATGGCAGCAGCAGCAATTTGTGTGTACACACCAGGATTGCAAATAACCTGCTGTTGAATACCTTCATAGTTTCCTTCTCCTGTTAGCATTTCTACATTTCTTTGGGGAAAGCCTGCGGCAGCATTACAGCATACTGTTTCTATTGAGGCTTTAGGTACTTCCCCCATGATAGCACAGCTTTACATAGCCTTTTCCAATCTTCTGGCACTAGATTTAGTTTTGATACTGATTCCAATATACTAGTTGTAAATGGGGCCTGTGGACCGTATGTAGTCATTGCTTCCTTAAAATTTTTTTTTTTAATTTTTTTATTGTAAACAAATGGGATACATGTTGTTTCTCTGTTTGTACATAGAGTAAAGGCATACCATTTGTGTAATCATAAATTTACATAGGGTGATGTTGGTTGATTCATTCTGTTATTTTTCCCCTTCCCCCCACCCCTCCCATCCCTCCTTTCCCTCTATACAGTTCTTCCTTCCCCCATTCTTGGCCCCCTCCCTAACCCTAACTCTAACCCTAAAACTAACCCCTCCCATGCACCATTATGTATCATCATCCACTTATCAGCGAGAACATTCGTCCTTTGGTTTTTTGAGATTGGCTTACCTCACTTAGCATGATATTCTCCAATTTCATCCATTTGCCTGAAAATGCCATAATTTTATCATTCTTTATGGCTGAGTAATATTCCATTGTATATATATGCCACAATTTTTTATCCATTCATCAACTGAAGGGCATCTAGGTTGGTTCCACAATCTGGCTATGGTGAATTGAGCAGCAATGAACATTGATGTGGCTGTATCTCTGTAGTATGCTGATTGTAAGTCTTTTGGGTATAGGCCAAGGAGTGGGATAGCTGGGTCAAATGGTAGTTCCATTCCAAGTTTTCTAGGGAATCTCCATACTGCCTTCCAGAGTGGCTGCACTAATTTGCAACCCCACCAGCAATGTATGAGTGTACCTTTTTCCCCACATCCTTGTCAACACCTGTTGTTGCTTTTATTCTTGATAATCGCCATTCTGATTGGGGTGAGATGGAATCTTAGGGTGGTTTTGATTTGCATTTCTCTTATTACTAGAGATGTTGAACATTTTTCCATATGTTTGTTGATTGTTTGTCGGTCTTCTTCTGTGAAGTGTCTGTTCATTTCCTTAGACCATTTTTCAATTGCATTATTTGTAGTCTTGGTGTTGAGTTTTTTGAGAAACCCAGAATTGCTAAAGCAATCCTTTGCAGGAAAAATAAAGCTGGGGGTATTGCAATACCAGAACTTCAACTGTACTACAAAGCAATAGTAACAAAAATGGCATGGTATTGCTACCAAAATAGACAGGTAGATCAATGGTACAGAATAGAGGACACAGACACAAACCCAAATAAATATATTTTTCTCATACTAGACAAAGGGGCCAAAAGTATGCAATGGAGAAAAAATAGCCTCTTCAACAAATGATGCTGGGAAAATTGGAAATCCATATGCAACAGAATGAAACTAAACCCATATCTCTCACCATGCATGAAACTAAACTCAAAATGGATTAAGGACCTTGGAATCAGACCCAAGACCCTGCATCTTATAGAAGAAAAAGTAGGTCCAGATCTTCAACATATTGGCTTAGAACCAGACTTGTTCAACAGGACTCCCATAGCACAAGAAATAAAAGCAAGAATCAATAACTGGGATAGATTCAAACTAAAAAGCTTTCAGCAAAGGAAACTATCAGCAATGTGAAGAAAGAGCCTACAGAATGGGAGAAAATCTTTGCCAATCATACTTCAGATAGAGCGCTAATCTCCAGAATCTATAAAGAACTCAAAAAACTCAACACCAAGACTACAAATAAAATTTTTACTGTTTTGAAATCTAGAGTTTGGTGGAATCTTTGTCTATTTTGGTCCTCTAACACAGGGAAGAATTGTGGGACTGCTGAGGTTTCCTTAAGGGGGTATTCCTCTCCCCAGCATGAGAAACCCATCTGATTTATAGCATGAGCTAACTCCTTCCAAGGGTACTTTGGGGGATATAGGGGGCAGGCTGCTTGGGTGTTTGCTGCTGCCTCCAGGAAGGAATTGGTGTTTCTTCCTGACATAACTGATGGGGGTGACTGTGTCCCTGAGAGGCTCTTTCTAATTCCTCCCCAGTAAGCCCCTCCTCCTCTTCTTTCTCTTTATGAGATGTTACACTTAGTTGTTCCTATATCTCTTCCACACACATATTTCCTTCTTCTACTAAATTTTTTTTCTGCCTTTCTCAGATGTTACATTCTTTAATGAGCTGCCAAATGGGAAAAACACCTCTAGGTAATGGGGATTGTGTTTCTGCTTTGATAAGATCCTCTTTATGATGTTCCCTTTGTGGAATATTTAGTACTCCCTCTTCCAAAAACCAAGGACTAACCTTGTCCAGCGTGGTTACGTATGGTGTTACAGTAGATCATTTTACGGCAGTCCCATTAGCCTTAAGTACATCTTGTATGATTCTTATCATTTAATTTTTTTGACATTTGTGACCCCATTCTGAAGTTATGTGGCCTCCTTTACCCGGGTAATTTAGACTCCCTTTACCGAGGTATGTGGTCCCCTTCACCGGGACTGTGGAATCCCTTTTACTGGGACTGTGGGGTCCCTTTCACCAGGACTGTGGGGTCCCTTTCATGGGGACTGTGGGGTCTCCTTCACCGGGACTGTGTGACCTCTCCCTTATATACTCTGGCCAGAGATTTCTGGGAGGTTATCCTACAGTTTCCCCATAGCTTAACTTAAGTGGCTTAGTTTTCCTATGGCTTACCTTAAGTTACTTAGTTTTCCTATGGCTTACCTTAAGTTACCTTGTTTTCCTATGGCTTACCTTAAGTTACATAGTTTTCCTATAGCTTACCTTAAGTTACTTACCTGGGAGGATGCAGAAGGAGAAAGAAGTTCCCCATATGGGCCACCACTTGTTCCATCCAGCAGAACTGGCATGGAGAAAGGAGACACCACCAATCTTTAGTTGATGAGATTTGTTGCATACTCCCTCTTTTCGTGCCTCCTTTGTTCTTCCACTATCTCCCTTCTTCTTCCCTCTCCCTCTCTCCTCCCCCAGGCTCCTAGCTTATCAGCCAATTATTGCAAAGCTTTTCTCTCATGCAGGAGAGCATGCAGAGGAATGTCAGCATAGCACTATAAAAATCATGAGCTGTCCACATGTGGCATGATATTAGATAGCCAATCCTTGAGCTTGGCATTAACACGTCATAAGTCTCCAAGGAATTAGTAAGCAAGCAGTCTCTTTGGGTATTTCCTTATTTTGGTAGTCAGTGCCCTTTGGCTCACTGCCAGGCACCATCTTGTCCAAGACGGCCCTCAACAAGTGCTGTTGTGCCGGCTCTGGGACCTTAGTGCAGGAGGACATTTACTCCAAGTTCGTGGAGTGCAGCAATGTCTGGGTCAAGTCTTGAGTGGTGGGGAACCCCTTTGACAGTCGGATGGAGCAGGGGCTACAGGTGGATGAAACTCAGTTCAAGAAGATCCTCGACTATATCCAGTCAGGGAAGCAAGAGGGGGCGAAACTGCTGTGTGGTGGGGGGCTGCTGCCAAGCATGGCTACTTCATTCAGCCCACCATGTTTGTAGATGTGCAAGATGACACGACCATTGCAAGGAAGAGATCTTTGGGCCAGTGATGCAGATCCTGAAGTTCAAGACCATAGAGGAAGTCATTGGGAGAGTCAATAATTCCAAGTATGGACTGGCTGTAGCTGCCTTCACAAAAGACCTGGACAAGGTCAATTACCTGTCCCAAGCTCTTCAGGCTGGCACTCTGTGTGTCAACTGCTATGGTGTGGTTGGAGCCCAGTCCCCCTTGGCAGCTACAAGATGTCAGTCAGTGACCGAGAACTGAGCAAGTATGGCCTGCAGGCGTACACCTAAGTGAAGACTGTCACAGTCAAAGTTCCTCAGAAGAATTCAAGAATGATCCAGCTTCCTTCATCTTCCAGTGCTGGAGAGTCCCAGAAATCAGCAAGATTTCCAAGAACGACCTATGCACATGAAAGGCTCAAAGAGAAATGCCTCCCAGGAAATCTCTCTGGTCAAGAAAGTCCCAGAATTTGAACTGATAAACAGGGTGGGCTTGTGGGGTGAAGCATCTGCAGAAAGCCTGTTTTAAACTGTAACAGTACTGCTGGCTTTGAGGGTGATAACCAGGTTCATGTGTTTTATCTTCTGTCTTTATCTAATACACTTCTGTAACTTGTCTTTATTTGGGAAGAAAAAGTGAACTGCAAAAAAAAAAAAGTGAACTGCTAGCACCCTGCTTTGTATTGCTGATGAAAACTTATTAAATACTGAACTACTTTCTGCAAAAAAAAAAAGTGAAAGGCAAATCAAAGAATTTGAGAAATATTTTCAATTTATATGAGACAAAGTTTTATATACATATAAAGAATGACTACACATTAATGACAAAGGTCATAAGCCAAATTTAGTTGATAAAATTATTTAATGGACATTTTACACAGGACAATAAAATTGCCTAAAAATATTAATAAAAGATTGTCAACATGATTATTTAGAGATAAGTTTAAATACTGTTGAGAACGGGGTGTCATTCGTGCAGCCCTCTTGTGTAAACAAGCTATATCGTGAACTGGGCCCCCAGGAAAAGGGCGTGCAAGCACTGAGGATCCAGCAGCCTCAGTGGTGCCTTCAAGGGCCAATACAGGTCAAATGGGATGTGCTGGGCCCCAGGTTTATCAAGGCTGTTCAGAGATGTCTATCTGAGGAATGTGTAGCTGTCCAGAGACCCCATCTATCAAGGACAGGGGAACCTAGCCCTGACCCCTCTCCCTCATAATTCACTCCTTCCCTCCTCCCTGCTCCCTCCAGGAACGTTCAGTTTTGGTGAGACCCAATAAGATTCAAGTAAAGTGGAGGGACCAAACCAAAAGAGGACAAATATTTAGCTATCTGAATTTTAACCAATAATGTGCAGGTCCTTGTGTATGAATGCTGGAAAAGCTCTTAAATAGAGCACTTTCTCGCCACCAGGGGCCGCTTCCCCCCACAGCCATTGCATTGGTCTGAGGGCCTAGTTGTGGGTCAAGCTCGAGCTTGCTTTAATAAAACCTTGTTGTGTAATTTGCATTACTGTGTGTTAACTTTGACTCTCCAGGGATTAGTTGGAATGGGACCCTAACAATACAAAATGATATAATAATAATATACATCATGTTGGAAAAGATTTAAACAAATTTGGTGATGTGAAACTTTGAGATTGTGGAATAATAGAAACTCTTATATTGCCACTGGAAATAATAAAGGTAAAACTAACTAAAGTGATGCACATGTTCTGTTATTCAGCTTTTCATAACTGTGACCAAAATAACTCGCATGGACAGCTTAGGAAAAGAAAAGTTTATTTTTGGCTCATGTTTTCATAAGTTTCAGTCATGGTCATCCAGTTCCATTGCTCTGGACCTGAGTTGAAGCAGAACATCATAGTGCAAGGGAATGGCAAAGAAAAGCTTCTCAATTCATAACAGTAAATAAGCAGACAGAGAGGAAGAGGCCATGGAGAGATAAAATTCAGGTCACACCACCAGAAAACTACATCCTCCCTCCACCCCCTACTGGTCTACAATTACCACCCAGGTGTCAATTGAAACTACTAATCCATCAAGTGTAGATTAAACCATTGATGAAGTTACCATTCTCATAATCAAATCTTTTTACCTCTGAATATTCCTTTTTTGCCTCTAAATGCATTTAGTCCATCTCCCAGTTTCCCCATAGTCTTAACCTTTCAATATTGCTCAAAAGTACGAATCTAAAGTTTCCTCTGAGATTCAAGACTGACTCTTGCTGTGAGATCTTGTAAAAATACTTTACATATGTCATATACATCCAGGGCATAATGGCACAAAGGAAACATTCCCATTACAAAAGGGATGCATAAGACACAGAAAGAAGAAATGGAACTAAAGCAAGACTGAAACACAACAAGGCAAATATTAAGACCTACAATCCTGTTCCAGGATCTGGGGTACATGGTGGCAAGTTGTGGGTACTAAAGGGCTTGAGAAGCCAAGATCTTTCAACCTTGCTGTCTGTAGACTACATGGCCCCTCTTGACTTGGCTCTACCCCATGATTGCTACTTTCCTTGGCAGACACTTTATGCTCCTGGGGTCTCTTAGTTCCTTGGGTCTCCATTCCCACTTCAATTTAGCCTTCACAACTTTATGCATCACCCTATCAGAGGCAGCCTACAGGGATTCTGACCCTGCTCCACCTTGCCTGACCACTGTCCCCTTCCTTTGACATTTCAGTGGAGGCCTCTAACCCCCTAACTGCAGCATCCTTCGTTACTGAAAAACCAGTACCATATGAATAATGCCAAAGCCTTCTGGTAGCTCAAGCAGTAGTCAAAACCCATTTGGACCATTGTCTTGACCTGCATGATGGTTTATTCAGTAAACTTGACAAGAGGTGATGGGGGATTAGAAAAAAACAAATCTACACACAAATAGAAAAAAGCTGTGACCCAGTGTGCACTGCACTTGGCTGGAGTGAATGACAATGAGTCAGCTCAGCACGTTTATTATGTTACATCATTAAAAAGGTTTTATTGTGAGCAATTTCTTCAAAGCATTCAAGGTGAAGGACAGACTTCTGTGCAGCCTAATTATAATTATTAGCTTGTGCCCATAACTCTCGACCTCCAAGAGAGTTGGATTTGGAACCCAAGATTAAGAACATATCAATTGGGGTTTTACAAGATGGCAGACTAGAGGGTGGCTGCATTTCATGTTACTCCAGGATTCAAGATTCAAAAGAGGAGATATTGAGAGACTTGGGACCAACTCAAAGCTGCTGGGTGAGTCTCTCCCATTGGGGAGGTGTCCCCGATGGAGCGGTAGTCCTGGAACGCAGGGAACTTTGTGAAGTAGAGTTACCCAGCGAGACACCCCTACCCCGACTAGAGCAGTGAACACGGAAAACTGGGAGCTTTGCAGAGGAGGCCGCTCATCACAGTGCTTAGTTTAAGAGCAACCTGCCAGGCTTCAGTGGCTGCCCAGAGGAGGGGCTGCATAGGCAGGTGAGTAGGTGCAGAGCAGAGTCCCAGGACCTAGGTGGTTTCTCAGTGGAAGAGCTGCAGAGACAAGCTGAGGGGCAGAGTGAAGATTCCAGGACTGCAGGCAGCTTCTCAGAGGAGAGGCAGCCTAAGGAGACTCGTCTGCAAAGGGTGAGGCTCCCAGGCCCAGGAGGTAGGTCCGGGCACCTGGGAACATTGCAGAGGAAGACTGCACAGTCCAGGTGGCAAGATACCCCTACCCCCACTGGAGCAGTGAACACGGACAACTGGGAGCTTTGTATAGGAGGCCGCTCAGCACAACACTTGGTTTCGGAGCAACCCGCCGGTGTTCTGGTGGCTTCCCAGAGGAAGAGCTGGGAAGTGAGTGTTTGGGCTCAGAGCAACTTCCTCAACAATGGGATGGGGGGGCTGCCCTGAGGAGGAGGAGGTGCGCAGTGAATGGCTTGGTCTCCAAGCGGCCACACAGAACACTGGGTGGCTGCCTGGAGGAAGAGGCTTGCGGCAGGTCACTGGGGCTCGAAGAATCTGTACGAGGCTCCAGGTGGCTGCTCAGAGGAGGGGCCACATAGTCAGGCAATTAGGTGCAAAGCATGGTCCGGGGACCTAGGCAACTTCTCAGTGGAAGAGCTGCACAGAGACAAGCTGAAGTGCAGAGCAAAGGTTCCAGGACTGCGGGGAACTTCTCTGAGGAGGGGCAGCCTAAGGAGACTTGTCTGTAAAAGGCAAGGCTCCCAGTCCCAGGAAGTAGGTCCGGGCCCCTGGGAATGTTGCTTGGGAAGGCTTCCCTTCCCAGGAGGTAGTTGTGGATTGAGGGGAACCTCCAGGAGGGGAACAGACCAGCGAGACCTCCCCACCGGGTGAGTCTTCCCCGCCAGGTGAGGTTTTCCCACACAGATGGTAAAACCAGAGACACAGGCACAAACAGGCCTTGCCTCAGCCTGCAGCCTAGTTCCCCTTTTGTTGATCATTGGTCAACAAGTGGAGGCACCTCTGCCCACGAGCAGGGAATATACCCCACCTGAAGACCACCACCCCTAGAGAGGCAGCTTCCTTGGGGAGCACCACATTATCAACTTCCTCCAAGACTTCAGGTTACTGAAAAATAAACAAAATTGATAAACCCTTGGCCACACTAAACAAAGAGAAGACCAGAGAAAACCCATATCACCAAAATTTGGAAAGAACAAGGAAATATCACAACAGACACGACTGAAATACAAAACATAATTAGAAGCTATTTTGAAAATCTATACTCCAACAAAATAGAAAATTTCAAAGACATCAACAAGTTTCTAGAGACATATGAATAGCCTAAACTAAACGAGGAGAACATACACAATTTAAATAGACCGATTACAAATAATGAAATGGAAGAGGTCATCAAAAGACTACCAACAAAGAAAAGTCCAGGACATGATGGGTTCTCAGCTGAGTACTACAAAACCTTTAAAGAAGAGCTCATTCCAATACTTTTCAAAGTATTCCATGAAATAGAAGAGGAAGGAACTCTCCCAAACTCATTCCATGCAGCCAATATCACCCTGACACCTAAACCAGACAGAGACACATCAAGGAAAGAAAATTTTAGACCAATATCCTTAATGAACATCCATGCAAAAATTCTCAACAAAATTTTAGCAAATTGCATACAAAAACATATTAAAAAGGTAGTGCACCATGATCAAGCGGGTTTCATCCCAGGGATGCAAGGTTGGTTCAACATCAGAAAATCAATAAATGTAATTAACCATATCAACAGACTTAAAGTCAAGAATCACATGATTATTTCAATAGATGCAGAAAAAGCATTTGATAAAATACAGCACCCCTTCATTCTCAAAACATTAGAAAAAATAGGGATAGTGGGAACATTCCTTAACATTGTAAAGGTCATCTATGCTAAGCCTGTGGCTAATATCATTTTAAATGAAGAAAAACTGAAAGCATTCCCCCTAAAACCTAGAACAAGGCAGGGATGCCCTCTTTCACAACTCCTATTCAATTTCGTCCTTGAAAATCTAGCCACAGCAAAGAGACCAAAGAAATTAAAGGGATATGAATAGGAAAAGAAGAACTCAAACTATCCATATTTGCTGATGATATAATTATATACTTAGAGGAACCAGGAAATTCCACCAGAAAACTTTTAGAACTCATAAGTGAATTCAGTAAAGTAGTGGGATATAAGATCAGATCAATGCTCATAAATCTAATGCATTTTTATACATAAGTGATGAATCTTCAGAAAGAGAAGTTAGGAAAACTACCCCATTCACAATAGCTTCAAAAAAAAATAAAATACTTGGGAATCAATCTAACCAAAGAGGTGAAAGACTGCTACAATGAGAACTACAGAACATTAAAGAAAGAAATTAAAGAAAACCTTAGAAGATGGAAAGATCTCCCATGTTCTTGGAGAGGAAGAATTAATATTGTCAAAATGGCCATACTACCAAAAGTGCTATACAGATTCAATGCAATTCCAATTAAAATCACAATGACGTACCTTACAGAAATAGAACAAGTAATCATGAAATTCATCTGGAAGAATAAGAAACCCAGAATAGTTAAAGCAATCCTTTGCAGGAAAAATGAAGCTGGGGGTATTGCAATACCAGAACTTCAACTATACTACAAAGCAATAGTAACAAAAATGGCATGGTATTGCTACCAAAATAGACAGGTAGATCAATGGTACAGAATAGAGGACATGGTCACAAACCCAAATAAATACAATTTTCTCATACTAGACAAAGGGGCCAAAAATATGCAATGGAGAAAAGATAGTGGCTTCAACAAATGGTGCTGGGAAAATTTAAAATCCATATGCAACATAATGAAACTAAACCCATATCTCTCACCATGCACGAAACTCAACTCAAAATGGATTAAGGATCTCGGAATCAGGCAGAGACCCTGCATCTTATAGAAGAACAAGTACTTCCAGATCTTCAACATGTCGACTTAGGACCTGACTTTCTCAACAGAACTCCCATAGCACAATAAATAAAAGCAAGAATCAATAACTGGGATAGATTCAAGCTAAAAAGCTCTCTCCCAGCAAAGGAAACTATCAGCAATGGGAAGAAAGAGCCTACGAAGTGGGAAAAAATCTTCGCCAATCATACTTCAGATAGAGCACTAATCTCCAGAATCTATAAAGAACTCAAAAAACTCAACACCAAGAATACAAATAACCTAATCACAAATGGGCTAAGGAAATGAACAGACACTTCACAGAAGAAGACCTACAAGCAAACAACAGACATATGGAAAAATTTTCAACATCTCCTGTAATAAGAGAAATGCAAAACAAAACCACCCTAAGATTCCATCTCACCCCAATTAGAATGGCGATTATCAAGAATACAAACAACAACAGGTGTTGGCGAGGATGTGGGGAAAAAGGTACACTCATACATTGCTGGTGGGGTTGCAAATTAGTGCAGCCACTCTGGAAAGCAGTATGGAGATTCCTTAGAAAACTTGGAATGAAACCACCATTTGACCCAGCTATCCCACTCCTTGGCCTATACCCAAAGGACTTACAATCAGCATACTACAGAGATACAGCCACATCAATGTTCATAGCTGTTCAATTCACAATAGCCAGAGTGTGGAACCAACCTAGATGCCCTCCAATTGATGAATGGATGAAGAAACTGTGGTATATATATACAATGGAATATTGCTGAACAATAAAGAATGATAAAATTATGGCATTTGCAGGCAAATGGATGAAATTGGAGATTATCATGCTAAGTGAGATAAGCCAATCTCAAAAAACCAAAGGAAGAATGATCTCATTGATAAGTGGGTGATGACACATAATGGGACATGGGAGGGGTTAGTTTTAGGGTCAGAGTTAGGTTTAGGGAGGGGGCAAGAATGGAGGAAGGAAGGACTCTATAGAGGTAAAAGAGAGGTGGGAGGGGTGGGGAGAAAGTAAGAAAATAACAGAATGAATCAAACAACATTGCCCTATGTAAATTTATGATTACACAAATGGTATGCCTTTACTCCATGTAGAAACAGAAAAACAACATGTATCCCATTTGTTACAATTAAAAAAAAGAACATATCAATTGTGTGGCTGGCACAGAACCCGCTTTTGAACAGCAACTGGGCAATCTTCAATTAACACTTTTGCACCAAGAAATTTCAAGAGAGGTAGCAACACTGTCTCTCAGCAGTTTAAGGACCATAATTCATTTGCCACTCTCAACAGTTCATGGTCATACCAGCCTCTGAGTTCCTCGTGGCTAAGCATGGTAAAACAAATCCTGCAGAAAAATTTTCTTAGGCAATGAGTGCAATCAGGTTCTCCTCAATATCTCATAAAGAAATTTGACTTTTGTATCCTTGAGCCTGCCATGTGTGTGAACTGCTGGTTCTTTAGATTCCCTCAAGAAATGTCCTATTGTCTCTCTCCAAAGTATTCAGCTTCTCTTTAGTGCACATCATCTCTTCAAAAATCATTACTTCCTTGGACCCAATTTTACAAGTCCTTCTCTGGCCAAAACTGCAAGTTTTCACATCTTTCTTATTTGCTTTTTACTCCCACTCTGCATAGTAAACCTTATTAAAGGCTACCTGCAATATCCATGCCATTGCCTGGATACAGTGTTGCCTGAAATAACTTCTATGAAGCTGAATTTATAAGTGAATTTATAAGTCCTTCACTTATAAATTCAGTTTCATAGAAAGTCTTAGGGCATGAAAAAAATGTATATAATTTTTTTGTTTTTTTTTTTTTTGCCAAAATGTAAGATGAAAGACCTCCAGTCAAATTGCCTTCAGAATCCTTATTTCATCTGAAAAGTCATAAACTCACTTTTTCCTATCTGCATTCCTATGGGTATTCTGGTCTTCTGAGCACCCACCAAACTGCCCATTAACTTCTGAGTATAGCATTTAAGACTCTACCAGACTGTATCTCTAAACTTCTCCAAACTCCTCCCATAAATCAGTTTCAAAGTTTTCTGAAAAATATGGTCAGGTATTATCACTGTCATGACCACACTTCTTAGAACCAATATCTCTGCTAGTTTTTTGACACTGTTATCAAATACCAAAATAACTAACAAGAAAATCTTAGAGGAGGAAAAGTTTATTTGGGGCTCACATTTTTAGAAGTCTCACATTTTTAGAGGTTGAGGTAGAGTTGTCAGCCAATTGTATTGATCTGGGCCTGAGGTGAGGTAGACCATCATGGTGTAAGGAATGACAGAGTAAAGCTTGTCATCTCATGTAAGTCAGAAATCAGAGAGAGAGAGAGAGAGAGAGAGAGAGAGAGAGTCCAAATGAACCCTCCTCTAGTGGTCCAAATCAACCTCCTTCAGCCACAACCCTCTTGCCTAAAGTTAGCATCCAGTAGTACATTCACATTGTTAAAACATTAAATGAAGATGAATCCACTTATGAGGTTGCAAATCTCATAATTCAATCTTTTAACCTCTCAGAATTGATTAAGACTTTTCAGGAGACATTTATGATTATATTGCTGGTGTGACTCAGTACCATGTATAGCCAGAGGAATGAGAAGGTATACTCCATTTCTGTACAATGTGTCAAAATGTATACTACTGTCAGGTATAACCAATTAGAACAACAACAACATCAAATTACTATAAAAAAAGAAAATCCAAACCAGAGTTCATATTCTCCATTGCTCAGCAATTCCTTTTTAGATTGTTAAGGATCAAGACAACCTGAAATTACTGTAAACTTTGGAAAAAGTACTCTGCCATCTGGGGAAGATAGAATTATCACATGCTCTGAACCTTGGACTATGGAAATTCTTTTCTTTTTGTCCCTATCTTAGTTTAAAACTTAATTTTTTGTTTTGATATTCTTCTTATGATTTATGTTTTTATTTTCACAACAGGAAACATGGTCAAAATTAACCTAAGATATCACATACAGCAGGATGTTTTTTTTAGTTTTCCACCATTGTGACAAAAATAACTGAGAAAATAAATTTAAAGAGAAAAAGATTTCTTCTGGTTCAGAGTCTCAGAAGATTCAGTTTATGATTTGCTGATTCCATTGCTCTTAGGGCTGTGGTGAAGCAAAGAATCATGCCAGGATTCATGTGATAGAACAAATGTACTCAGCTCATGTTGATCAGGAAGTAGAAAATGAGAAACAGAGAGAGAGATAGAGAAAGAGTATTCTATTCAAAGATACAACCTAAGTGACTTATTACCTCCAATTAAATTCCCATCTTGCAACCTAAACACCACCTCTGTTATTGTTTAGATGTGAGGTGTCCCTCAAAAGCTCACAAGTGAGACAATACAAGAAGGGTCAGTGGAGAAATTATTGGCTTGTGAGAGTCTTAACCTAATCATTGAATTAATCCCCTATTAGAGATTAACTAAGTTGTGCCTAGAGGAGGTGGGGACTGGGGGCATATCTTTGGGGTATAAATTTGTATCTGGCAAGTGGAGTCTCTCTATCTGCTCCCTGATCGTCATGTGAGCTGTTTCTCTCTGTCACGCTCTCCCACCATGAAGTTCTCTACTGTTGTTCTGATTGGGTCCTTAAGTCATAGCAGTGAAAAAGCTAACTAAAAAAACCTCTTAATAGCTCCTCAAATTAAGAATCTATCAGTGGATGAATCTTCTTAAGAAGCATAGTCCTCATGATCCGATCATTTCCAGATATCCCCAACTGTAGACACTGCTGCTTTGGAGACCCAACCTTCAGAACATGGCTTTTGGGGAAAAATTTTAATTCAGATCATAACAAAAGTCAATACCTCTTTTTCTGAGAACATTTGAATTAGAAAAAGATGGCAAATGCGATTCATAATTTTGTGGTTTACATCTTGTAATGTATATGCTTTATATTCCACTGTAATATGTCAGAAAATTTGAAGGAAAAGAAATCTAAAACAGTGTCACTCTCATGAAGGGGAATTGTCTCTCAGATATGAAGAGGTAAGATCATTGGGCTATTCTTAGTGGCTGCCTGCCTACAGATGAGAACTCCTCATTTCCAAGTAGGCACAATTTTCAGCATATCGTGGTACACCAATATAGAAAAACAACAGGAGATCCTCTTAAAAGCATTGGAAAAATATTTGACAAATTGCATTTTTATAGTCTTTTAAGGCTTATTATGATGGACATATGATATTCATAACCTTAAAAGTATCAAATAAATAGACAAAAAGCATATATAAGATACTCATGCACATTACTGGTTTGTAGCTTGAGCACACTGTATGGAACAGGATGTATTTCTGCATGGAACGAATAATAAAGATTGACAGACTGGGTGCACATGACATTTGTACCATCTTATGCTTCAACTCATTTATGAATTTTTTGCATTATGAAGATGTGACCTTATGCTTCCCCTCCACACTTTAATTGATAGTTCCCAGAATTGGCAGTGAACTTCAGCATGTCTAAATACCTGTACTGTAAGTGAATTTTTAATTGTGGCATCTTTATTTGAGACATATTCTAGATCATTATCTTTTTCCTCCTCTATTTCTACTTTTCATTTCAACCCAAGTATTTGCATTTTCTTTTTTAACCCACCCCACTCCATTTAAGGCTAGAAGAGTTTCCTCTTACAAAATATATATTCAGTAATCCTGTCTTACTCTTTTATAAATGGAACTTGGCTGGAGTCATCATCTAAGTGTCAATTTTTCTGAAGATGAGTTTCATAAAACTGGTCCAGATTCCATTTGGGAACTGCAGCTGTAGTGATTCAACCCAAACAGTGCAACACACATAGGGACCAGAGTATTTTGAGTGTCTCACAAATCACAAGGTACTTGGCATACACCAAAGCTGTCAGACCAATTAAGAATAAGACTAATTGGGATGAAGAATGTAAGAAGTAAGGGAGAAATGGGCAGAATTTTCAGCTTTGTTTTATATATTTGTGGGTGTTTCCCTTGAATGAATGGAAGGGATAGATAGATAGATAGATAGATAGATAGATAGATAGATAGATAGATGATAGATAGATAGACAGATAGGTACACTGATCAAAGTAATTAAAATTGTCTTATTTTCATTGAGACAAAAATGGGTTACAGTGTTCTGGATGCTTCCTGAACATTAAAGTTCTTCAGTTTGGAATACAGAGTCATTTTGTTTTACTTTTACTTAAGGAGTTTAGGTCTGATTATTGGAATCTGGAAGTTGCAGAAGGAAAGATTCAGGTAAAATATATATTTTATAAAATAAGGAGTAAATAATTTTAAGGTGAAGAAGAGTTACTGATCTTGCCGTGGGAGGTCATTCACCATCCGAACAACCAGACTTGCCCGAGCCTGGGAAAGCCACAACTGCCCCTGTGTAACTCACTTGTGCTTTTCTGTAGGTGAAAGAAAATGTGGCACACAGTTGGTTAGATTAAATTGAGAAAATAAACCCTTATAAAGTTCAGTTTTTACAGTTTTATAAACTAAAATCCATTGCTGGTAAAATTTTCTTCCTCTTCCTTCTCTACTAGCTTGTTTCCCAAATCTTCCTCAAAAAGAAATTATGTGTTTTCCCTCTTCATCCATTCTTCTGTGCTCATAATCTGGAAAAAAATAGTGTCTAAAGAAATGTCAGCAACTTTTTTCTTCCCTTCCAGGGATGATTTTTTCTACCTTGGAAGCAGCCAAAGTTTGAGTCTGCATTGAGTCTGCTGTTAACTGTAATGTAACACCTCAGGTAAAAAAGAGGGGTGAAAATTCCCCCAGCTCTCCCTTCTCATGTAGCATTTTTTTCTTATATATACTAGTTTTAGTCAGGTGATGTTTAATATATAAAGAATCAATTTTACCCACTCAGCTACTATGTCCAATGTGAGGTACCACAGAAGTCAGAGCATGCCTTGATAGCTATGTATGGGAAGAAATTTGCTGATTGGATAGTTGATACAAACTTTACTTCCAGATTTTAGAAGTGTCATATAATACAGCAATTAATACAGTTTGAAATTAACAAATATATATTTCTCAGTATATATCCAATTATATTAATCAAGATCTTAAAGATATATATGTACCCTCACACTTATTATGGTATTTTTCTATCAGCTAAAATATGGAAACAGCACAAATATCTATTGACAGATAAATTTCAAAAGAAAATATGGCATATACACACAATGAAATATCATTCTTCAATAATAAGCAAGGAGATCTTCCCATTTGTGATACCATGGGTGAACTGAGAGGACCTCTTCCTGAGTGAAAAGGACAAGAGTTGCATGATTCTCCCTATATGAAGTAAGTAAACAAAATATTAAAATTTATAAAAGCAGAGAATTAAACAGTGTTTGCCAGGGTTGGACTGAGGGAAATAGTTTCTCAATAGGTATAGAGCTTCAGTTCTGTATGCTAAGTAAGTTCTAGAGATCTTCTGTACCTACAGGTAATGATAGGGTATTTATTGAGAATACACCTCATGTTTACCACATATTAAACAAACAAAACCTAAAGGAAGTGTTGGAGATAAGGAATATACTTAGTATCTTGACTATTGAATGTAATGATGGTTTCTTGGGTGTATGCATACGTCCATACACATAAATATAAATATTTGTATGCATATATATGCAACTTTTCATATATAAAATATAACTCAAAAGGGTAAACAATCATATTATAAATTATATGCCCAATTTCATTCAAAATATTAAATTGAAAATATTTCCTTGACAGGTACACTTAATGATAATATAGAAAGTGACAAATCCCACCATTCTGCTGAACTAAAATATTTGAATAAAATAAAATTGTATTTGCTGAATGAAATGTTTGAAATTAAATATTTGAAAATATAGAAATAAAATATTTCAATTACTCATTGACCTATTCAATGGCAATGAATCAACGACTTTAGAATTGTTCCCCTGTAGTCAGCTACATTTCATGTAATGACTGTAAGCATAATACAGTTTATTTTAAATTTATATAATTCCTATATTAATAGAGTACTTGTAAAATTCATTAAAACTTACCTGAAGTTCCAGGAAGTGTTAGATTAAAATATTAAATATAGCAATAAAATATATTACTTATAATATTTTATTAGTAAAACTTTATATATGTTATTAATGACATATTTTGTTTTAATGCCTTCTTATTCAAATGCTAATGATTAAAAAATTTTAGTATGAGTAAACAAAAATTATATACTTAATTAAATCACCATTATGACCATAATGTGGATAATGCCATGAAAATACACTATGCTTATCTTTTCCTGAATTAACAATAATAATTTAGTATGCATGAAATATACAATGATTATATTTATTATTGGCTGGTTTATATTATCATTGTATTTAAAAAAGATCCTGATAAAATAAACTTAATTTTAATTAAATCTTAACATATGTATTTTTGTTACAAAGGGACTGTTTTTCACACACATAATATGTTTCTGTATGCAGTTTGTGTCTCTATGAACAATTATATATATATTTATATATACGTAAATTATAATGTACTTTTAATGCTCTCATCTTTCCATGATTTAAAGACATCAAGAAAATGTAGCATGATGCCAAAAGTAATTTGTCCTCTTTGATTTTATTTTCAAATTGACTAATTTAAATTTTAAAGAAAACTAATAAAACAATTTTTCAAAATGTAGTAAATTTGGAGGTAAGTCCTAAAGATATTTCATTTCAGCTCATACCTTTTAATTGAGATAATTCTGCAATAAGGGGATGTAGTGTCATTGAATCCAAACAACTGTGAATACATATAATTGGCAAATGAACAACCAGCATTTCAGAACTGGTACTTGAAAGCTTTATAAAGCAGATAACTGATCACTGCATTGTTCAAGACTGGCAAGTGTTCTCACAAATTACCTGAAATAATTTGCAGTAAAGAACTGCCACAAAGCTTCACATTAAATATGGGTATGATGTATGTAGTTCCTTCTACAGAAGTAAATCAAAGGTAATTTCATCTTTTCTTTTCCAGTTATTTACTAATTACCATATAATTATTATCTTTGCCTACAAGAAAATATGTAAAATACATATTTTAAAAATGCAAGGTGACATTTCCAAGAGCTTAAGTTGCCTAAATGGTTTAAGATTTAAATTTTTATTTTTCATGAGAAAACTGACACCTATAAAAGAGATTTTTTTTGTGTGTGTGTTAGTGTAGTGGTTACTCGTGGTTATTCACAGATTTGTTTTATAAGTAGTTATTAGACAATTATGCATATTTAAACTTATACACTCATCTTTGGAGATGTCATAGAGGTAATTTCACCAGAGGGCATTTTTCCTTTAAGCATTTCTGAAGGCACTTAAACTTTTTTTTTTCCAGAAATCTTTTAGTTTATATATATATATAATTTTATGTGCTTAATTTTTGATAAACCATGTGGGAGTTATGACAATTTCTATGCTGTCAAAAGATCTTTGCAGCTGGCACAGCACATTTAGGTAGTAAAATCATTTTTTTTCTCTTTTCAACAATAAATTAAACTTAGCTAAAATAACCTATTTACTTTATATACCTCTTAGTTCTTTATCCCTCTTAGTTCTTTATCCTTTTGATTTTTTATAACTCTTAGCTTAAATATAACACATTTTGCACCTGTGAAAACTATTTTCCTTTATATTTTTTTTTTCTGTAGGATTCTTTCTAGGTTCATTTGTTTATTGTAGTATTAAACATTTTATTAGAAACAAAGAAAAAGAAACACATTATCCTTTGCCTCCTCGGGTTACAATCATCAAAATCACTCTTCTATTTCTGTGTTTTGTCCCACTAGAGGTCCTTAGGGACATTCCCTCTGATACCAGTGCTATATTCTGAAGTACTCTGAAGGACTTGCTGATACTGTTATATAGTAAACCTTCTTAATTCATAGTCAGACTATTCTCTAACAGCAAAATGTGTAGTATAATAAATACATAATGAAGTAGCATTCATTTATCATTATCAATATTATGCACTGAATAATGTATATTACATATTGTATAGTTTTATACAATGAGTGGTGCACTTGACTTGTTTACACCAGCATCACCATGAACACATAAGCAATGCACTGCATTGTAACATTTTAACAGCAGTAAGATCACTAAGCACCTGGAATTTTCAACGCCATTATAATTGGATGGGATCATTATCATACATGTGCATCACTGGGTAAGACATCCATTATGCATTGTCTCATAGCAAAATATTATTATCTCTTATTCAAGCTTCTTTGCTACAAATTTTTCTCTCTAATGCAGACACTTAAACTTTAATGTTTATAAATTAGAAAAATTTAAAGTTGCTGAATTGATAAACATGGGTGATTCACATAATTTGTGGCAACAATTAAGAACAATGTCTACAGGAGGAAAGTATAGATCATCGTATTTACTATTATTAGAATTTTATAATGTAATTAAAATGAACACTTATTCTTTACACATGGTCTGATATGTGTCTCATAATTTTGATAAAGTTTAAAGTTCACAAATAAAACTTGATCCTTATGCTATGAGCAAGAAACACCAATTGTAGAGACAATTATCACATTTTACTCTTTTTCTTCAAATCTAACCACATTTTTATTTTGGGAAGATTAAAACTTATCAAAAGAAATGCCTCTTTTTAAGACAATTAACTAATTTTGTGAGATTTTTATGTAAGATTAGAAAAATAATTCATACCAAAATGTTATAGTTCTCTATGAAGTATAATATATACATCTCTCATTGATGTATATTCTTACATTTCAGATTGAAAAAAAATAGAATTTCCACCAAATTTTAAGACTACTTTGGCAGGTGACATAAATATATGATTTAAGAAACACACAGGGCCTCATTTTTATTAACTTTATTTGTATGTATTTATTCAGTTATTTTTGTTTAGTTTTCAAAATTACCTGAAAACAATATGTAACACAAATTTGGAAGCTTTTGATTTTTGCATTTTCAAAAATGAAGAATTTTAATAAAACAGAAAAGAAAAGGAAGGAATAAAACAAGAAAACTCTGAAAGTCATTTTGGTATTCCAGAGCTTAATTGGTTACTATCTTCCATCTCAAAATGAACTGTATAAAAATAGTGAGAAGGATATAAACTAATATTTAAACAAATGAGTTGAAAACCTCAGGTAACTGAAGCATGTTTCTGAGTGTAGATAGTTTGCAGTAGCAGGACTTTGCCCTAGGTACAGTGGTCAGAGACAAACAAGGACCTATGACAGCTCTCCAGGGAGCCTTGTCCTCCCTTATGCTTCTCACTGGGAAACATGCACCATCCTCCTGCCCACCCCCATTAATCACAGAGCACCTTTCTTACAGGAAAAAAATCTAGACAACACCAAAATTCTCTAAATGCTTTTGGAACCTGAAGGACATGTATCCATATGGAGTTTACAGAGCTGTCTCTATCCAGGAATCCAAAAAAAAAAAAAAAAAAATTATACCCCACTGCAGTTCTTGACTTGGTTAAGCCCCTGATGGTGGCTTGATTCTCTCACACATACAGAAAACATTATAGATTGTGTTTATTGAATGTTTTACATTTAAATATAATCACAGTTGTATGTAGTACTATGTTATTAAATGATAGCATATTTGACAAGAAAATTTATCAGTTTTTTGTTTCAGAAGACTGAGACAGGAGGATCACAGGTTGCAAAGTCAGCCTCAGTACTTAGCAAGGCCCTAAGCAACTTATTGAGATCCTAAAAAACAACAACAAAAAATGGGGAGTCTGGAGATGTGACTCAGTGGAAAGTGGTCAAGCACCTCTGCGTTCTATCCCTGGTACAATAAATAAATAAGTAAATAATCATTTTTAAAACTTATAATGCCTACTTTGGGCTCATAATGACTTATGTAATGTTAAGAATTTATTTGTGAATGCATGTATTTAACATATTCGTTATATTTATAACAGCAAATCTTCATTTTATATCTTTGTAACTTCTAAATTATTTTTTCCACAAAAAGTTCTTTTTAAATGACACATTTTTTACTACACCTAATATGATGAATCCACTTATTACCTTCATTGACCCATAATTACAAGGTATGATTAAAATGTACTGATAATCTCTGCTACTTTAAATAATCCACATGCAGTTTCCATTCCTCCTGCCTCAAAATTCATCTTTATCTTTAGGAACACTAAAAATAATTCTTAATTTATGCATAATTAATTTAGTGTTTTATGACTCCTCAACTAGATCACATCAACATATGATTAACTCTCTAGGGTTTGCCTTTCAAATGATTGATTTTTAAAGAGTTATTTATGTATGTACAGTTTCTTCCAGGAAACAGAAAGGATTTCTCTTGAGGGTTTTTGAAACACAAAAGATAGCACTGTATAATTTTTGCAAATGAACTTTTTTTTTTATGTTGCTGGGAATTGAACCCAGGGTCTTGTGCTATTGAGGCAAGCACTCCACAGACTGAGCTATCTCCCCAGCCCTTAATGCAGTTTTTAAGGCACTGACTGGCATTGCTTCAGTCACCTCCATAAGTCCTGGGTGTTGATTTTTCAAAACATTATTGATTTGTTAAAGAAATGGTATCATGGGCCCATTATTCTCCTCATTATGAAACACTAAGTGGTTGGAGGTTTTAAAGTAGTTGCTTAGCTAGGAGAATCTATTTTTAAAGGATTCGCTTTAGACTTCTCGTCTAGAGCATCTGTTTATAATTTAGGACCATTTGGGAAATAATTGAAAATACACTTTTTTTCTTTTTTTTTTTGTGGTGCTGGGGATTGAACCCAGGGTCTTGTGCTTGTGAGGCAAGCACTCTACCAACTGAGCTATCTCCCCAAACAGAAAATACACTTTTTATTAGACCAGCCTTTGCTTAAGTTCTTATAACTTAATGATGATTGGCACAGGTATGTCACGTATGACACTAAAATTATGTTGACATGTCAATGCCACGTAAAATATATTTTGTATAACCTTAGGTAAAGCTAACTTAATAATCATGCTTGCCTGCTTATGCTGCATTGTCATCAAACTTGCATATGGTTGTCATTTGATTTCTTTCTCATTTATGATGATTATTACTTTCACTCTTTCCACTCTACCTTTACATCATCAATTTCTTGGGAGTATTATAAGCATTACAACTATCACAGAAGAAACATATAGAGTTTTAAGTAGCACTCCTAAATACAGGAGATCTGTGTCTACCCCTAAATTGTATATGGGGATAATGACATTCTGCCCTTCATATTTAGATTCTGCAGTGGCAGCATGTAACAGATTGGATTGTATTTTGTTCCATTTGTGATACCCTGTTTCCAGAGGTCTATCAGACTAATGAACAGCTATGGTTATAGTCTTGCAAATCTGACTTGTAAGAGAATTGAACATACTATAATTATTTTTAAATAAATTTACATACAAAAACTGTTTTTTCTGTTCAAACTTCTGGTGAACTTATCACTTGTTACAATAATGCTATTGTAATCTGGATTAACTCTTGCTGGCATAATTTATCTATTTTTATTCTATTGTGGACTATAGTAAATAGATGTCCACACATCATTGGGTTTGATTATACTTTGAAGTGTCTGAAGTTAAGCCAGCTGACCCTAGTCTAAGAGAAAATGGGTGTATGAGTCCAGGAAGCTCTCTCTATCATGTTCAGAAACACTATCTGCAGATGAGATGTAGGACTGTCAACTGCATGGATGATCTCAGAAAAGTTTTCCATTCCTTATGCCTTGGATGGACCCACAGCGTCTACGTGGATATTTATCTTCTTCATGTGACTGTCCAATGTAATTAAATTGATGTAATGACAGTTCCATTGTGTCAGAACACTACATCAGTGTTGCAGTGTTACTTCAGTTGATTCTCAAACTGTCTTAAAAAAAAGAAACACCAAAAAACCTCACTGTTATCAAACAAGTGTACTGTGGATTTTCTTCTACTCAAACTTGATAATGGAAACTTTTGCACCAACACTAAAATTTCCCATAATGGATGTACTAGCAAAAGATCTAAAAAATATGCAAGTGCCATATTTTGAGGCAAAATTGTAGACAATGACCTTACTATTAAAATTGAAAATTATAGTTCAAATTATGGGGTTTTATAATTCTATCAACAGAAGTTGTTTAACTTAAAATAGTTAACTTTACAAAATGTTAGACTTAACATTTTAACATTTAGAGCACTAAGTATAAATTATATATGTATTTGTTAATTTTTAATTTGAAATGAAAATTATTTTCAGCCTTCTGTTAATATTAATCCAGTCCCAACATTATAAAATAAGACCCTCAATTATTATGCCTTTCCTCTGTAATTTTCTTTTTTTTTATTATTGTAAACAAATGGGATACATGTTGTTTCTCTTTTTGTACATGGAGTCAAGGCATACCATTTGTGTAATCATAAATTTACATAGGGCAATGTCGTTTGATTCATTCTGTTATTTTTCACCTTCCCCTACCCTCCCACCCCTCTTTTCCCTCTATACAGTCCTTCCTTCCTTCATTCTTACCACCTTCCTTATTCCTAAACTAAAACTAACCCTAACCCTCCATCCCCCATTTATATGTCCTCATCCACTTATCAGCGAGATCATTTGTCCCTTTAGTTTTTTGAGATTGGCTTATGTCACTTAGCATGATATTCTCCATTTCATTCATTTGCCTGCAAATGTCATAATTTTATCATTCTTCATGGCGGAGTAATATTCCATTGTATATATATGCCACAGTTTCTTTATCCATTCATCAACTGAAGGGCATCAAGGTTGGTTCCACAATCTGGCTATGGTGAATTGAGCAGCAATGAACATTGATGTGGCTGTATCTCTGTAGTATGCTGATTTTAAGTCCTTTGGGTAAAGGCCAAGGAGTGGGATAGCTGGGGTCAAATGGTGGTTCCATTCCAAGCTTTCTGAGGAATCTCCATACTGTTTTCCAGAGTGGCTGCACTAATTTGCAACCCCACCAGCAATGTATGAGTGTACCTTTTTCCCAACGTGTTCGCCAACACTACTGGTGCATATGTTCTTGATTAATTGCCATTCTAATGGGGTTGAGATGAAATCGTAGGGCAGTTTAGATTTGCATTTCTCTTATTACTAGAGATGTTGAGCATTTTTTTATATACATGGTTGATTGCCTCTAATTCTTCTTCTGTGAAGTGTCTGTTCATTTCCTTAGCCCATTTGTTGATTGGATTATTTGTATTCTTGTTGTAGAGTTTTTTGAGTTCTTATAGATTCTGGAAATTAGCGCTCTATCTGAAGTATGAGTGGAAAGATATTTTACCACTCTGTAGGCTCTCTTTTCACATTACTGATAGTTTCCTTTCCTGAGAGAAAGCTTTTTAGTTTGAATCTATCCCAGTTGTTGAATCTTGCTTTTATTTCTTTTGCTATGGGAGTCCTCTTAAGGAAGTCTGATCCTAAGCCAACAAGTTGAAGGTTTGGACCTAATTTTCTTTATAAGATGCAGGGTCTCTGGTCTGATTCCAGGTCCTTGATCCATTTGAGTTGAGTTTTGTGTAGGGTGAGAGATAGGGGTTTATTTCATTCTGTTTCATATGGTTTTCCAGTTTCACAGCACCATTTGTTCAAGAGTCTCTTTTTTCTCCATTGCATATTTTGGCTCCTTTGTCTAGTATGAGAAAATTGTATTTATTTGGGTTTGTGTCCATGTCCTCTATTCTGTACCATTGATCTACCTGTCTATTTAGGTACCAATACCATGTCATTTTTCTTTACTATTTCTTTGTAATAGAGTTGAAGATCTGGTATTGTGATACCCCTGCTTCGCTCATTCTACTGAGGATTGCTTTAGCTATTCTGGGTTTTTTTATTCTTCCAGGTGAATTTCATAATTGCTTGCTCTATTTTGTAAGGTACATCATTGGGATTTTAATTGGAATTGCATTGAATCTGTATAGCACTTTAGGTAGTATGGCCATTTTGACAATATTAATTCTGCCTATCCAAGAACATGGGAGATCTTTCCATCTTCTAAAATTTTCTTTCATTTCTTTCTTTAGTGTTCTGTAGTTCTCATTATAGAGGTCTTTCACCTCTTTTGTGAGATTGATTCCCAAGGATTTTATTTTTTCTATGCCGTTGTGAATCAGGTACTTTTCCTAATTTCTCTTTTTGAAGATTCATCACTTATGTATAAAAAGGCATTGGATTTATGAGCATTGATCTTGTAACCTGCTACTTTACTGAATTCACTTATGAGTTCTACAAGTTTTCTGGTGGAATTTCCAGGTTTCTCTAAATATACAATCATGTCATCAGGAACAGGGCTAGTTTGAGTTCTTCTTTTCAATTAGTATCCCTTTAATTTCTTTGGTTTGTCTATTTGCTCTGGCTAGAGTCCAAGGATGATGTTGAATAGAAGTGGTGAAAGAGGGCATCCCTGCCTTTTCCAGTTTTTAGGGGGAATGCTTTCAGTTTTTCACCATTTAGAATGATATTGGCCATGGGCTTAGCGTAGATGGCCTTTACAATATTACAGAATATTCCCACTACCCCAATTTTTTCTAGTGTTTTGAGAATGAAGGGGTGCTGTGTTTTATCAAATGCTTTTTCTGCATCTATTGAAATAATCATGTGATTCTTGACTTTAAGTCTGTTCATATGGTGAATGACTTTTTGATGTCCTGATGTTGAACCAAACTTGCATCCCTGGGATAAAACCCACTTGATCATGGTGCACTATCTTTTTAATATATTTTTGTATGCAATTTGCTAAAATTCTGTTGAGAATTTTTGTGTCGATGGTCATTAAGGGTATTGGTCTGAAATTTTCTTTCCTCGTTGTGTCTCTGTCTGGTTTAAGTATCAGGGTGGTATTGGCTTCATAGAATGAGTTTGTGACGGTTCCCCTCCTCTTCTATTTCATAGAATACTTTGAGGAGTATTAGAGTGAACTTTTCCATAAAGTTTTTGTAGAACTCGGCTGAGAACCCATCTGGTCTCGGACTTTTCTTTGTTGGTAGGTTTTTGATGACCTTTTTTATTTCATTGCTTGAAATTGATTTATTTAAGTTGTGTATGTCTGCCACATTCAATTTAGGTAATTCATATGTCTCTAGAAATTTGTTGATGTCCTCGAGGTTTTCTGTTTTTTTGGAGTATAGATTTTCAAAATAGCTTCTAATTATATTTTGTACTTCACTTGTGTCTGTTGTGATATTTCCTTGTTCATTCCAAATTTTTCTAATTTGTGTTCCCCTCTTTCTCTTTGATAGTGTGGCTAAGGGTTTATCAATTTTGTTTATTTTTTCAAAGAACAAACTATTTATTTTGTTAATTTTTCTGATTGTTTCTTTTGTTTCAATTTGTTGAATTCAACTCTGATTTTAACTATTTCCTGTCTTCTATACTTTTGGTGTTGGTCTGCTCTTCTTTTTCTAGGACTTTGAGCTGTAGTGTTAAGTCATTTATTTGTTGATTTCTACTTCTTTTGTTGAATGTGCCCCATGAAATAAATCTTCCTCTAAGTACTGCTTTCATAGTGTCCCAGAGATTTTGATATGATGTGTCTTTGTCTCGTTTACTTCTATGATCTTTTTATATCCCTCCTGATGTCTTCTGTTATCCATTCATCATATAATATTTTACTATTTAATATCCAGGTATCAGAGAAGTTTCTGTTTTTTATTCTGTCATTTATTTCTATTTTCAATCCATTATGATCTGATAGAGTACAAGGTAGTATCTCTATCTTCCTGTATTTGCTAACAGTAGCTTTGTGGCTTAAAAAATGGTATATTGTAGAAAAGGATCCATGTGCTGCTGAGAAGAAAGTGTATTCTTTCTTTGTTGAATGGTTCTTTGTTTGTCAGTTAAGTCTAAATTTTGATTATGTTATTGAGATATATGGTTTCTTTATTCAATTTGTGTTTGGAAGATCTATCCAGTGGTGAGAGAGGTGTGTTAAAATCACCTAGAATTATTTTATTGTGGTCTATTTGATTTCTGGAATTGAGAAGGATTTGTTTGACGTACATGGATGAGTCAATGTTCAGGGCATAGATATTTATGATTGTTATGTCTTGATTTATGCTTCCCTTAAGCTGTATGTAATGTCCTTCTTTATCATTCTGACTAGTTTTGGCTTGAAGTCCACATTATCTGAAATGAGGATGGATCCTCCAGCTTTTTTTGCTGTTGCATGTGCATGGTATGTTTTTTCCCATCCTTTCAGCTTTAGTCTATGAGTATCTGTTGGGGGCTGTGCCAGCCAGAATGGCACCTGATCACATCGGCAGTGAGGAGGGTAATTAACATAAGCACACTCAGGTGATTTATCACTGGCCGTATTCAGTTAAGTCCACGTGCACAACACTGCACAAGTGTTTCCGAGTGCTGCCTGCTCGGGCCTGCTCATTTTAACCCTTGCTGTGATAGCGCAGCTGGCTCCTCACCTGATCACAACTCTCGTGGCCCTGCCCTCCACCTCCTGGAGGGAATATAAGTGGGCAGTGGGCAGGGCATGACAGTAAGAGTAGCAGCTAGCAGAAAGAAGTGGAGAAACCTTTAGCAGAAAGGAAGAAGAAGAAGCAGCAAGCAGATAGAAGCAGTGAGTAGGGGAAGCGGAGGAAGGCAGATCGCAGGGCAGAGAACTGGGAACACATCTTTAGGTTGCAGATCACAGATAGGCAGATCACAGTACATGGGATGCATCAGTAAGAAGCCTCAGATAGATGCACCCTTAGTTCACAGGATGCAGAATGCACCTTTAAGACGAAACAGCAGACCTAAGAAGAAATAGATCTCTGATAAGTGTAGAAACCTCTCTTTCTCTAAAACTTTCTCTCTAAGTAATTCTCTTCCTCTAAGCAAAGTTTCTCTTACTCTAAGTAAAGTCTCTCTTCCTGATGAGCAAAGTTTCTCTTCCTCTAAGCAAAGCCTATCTTTCTCTCAAAGTCTCTCTTCCTCTATAAATTAGTGAATATAGGAAAAATAGTTTATTTCCAGGCCCCTCTGATAAATACCTGTGCAATTGTTGCCGCAGGTAGTGACGGGTACTCTTTCTATGAGATGAGTCTTGCAGGCAGCATACTGTTGGATTTTTCTTTTAATCCAATCTGCCATAGTATGTCTTTTGATTGATGAGTTCAGGGCATTAACATTCAGGATTATTATTGTGATATGATTTGTGTCCCGTCATTTGACTCATTTTTGTTTTTGACTTGATTTGGTTTCTCCTTTATTTGGCTATTCCTTTAGGCAAGTTCTTCCCGTTGCTGATTTGCATTGTTGTTTCTCATCTCTTTCTCATGGAATATTTTGTTGAATGTTCTGTAATGCCAGATTTCTTTTTGTAAATTCCTTTAGCTTTTGTTTATCATGGAAGGATCTCATTTCATCATCAAATCTGAAAGTAAGTTTTGCTGCGTATAAGATTCTTGGTTGGCATCCATTTTCTTTCAGGGCTTGAAAAATGTTGTTCCAGGCCCTTCTAGCTTTTAGGGTCTGGATTGAAAAATCTGCTGATATTCTTATTGGTTTCCCCCTGAATGTAATTTGATTCTTTTCTTTCATGGCCTTTAAAATTCTGCTTTATTTTGTATGTTAGGTATTTTCATAATAATGTGCCTTGATGTGGGTCTGTTGTAATTTTGTATATTTGGAGTCCTATAGGCCTCTTGTACTTGGTTTTCCATTTCATTCTTCAGATTTGGGAGATTTTCTGTTATTATTTCATTGAATAGATTGTTCATTCCTTTGGTTTGTTTCTCTAAGCCTTCCTCAACCCAGTAATTCTTAAATTTGGCCTTTTCATGATATCACATAATTCTTGTAGATTGTGTTCATGATTTCTTACCATCTTCTCTGTTTGGTAAACTTTGTTTTCAAGTTTAAATATTTTTTCTTCAATGTCTGAGGTTCTGTCTTCCAGGTGTTCTATCCTATTGGTTATGCTTTCTATGGAGTTTTTAACTTGGTTTATTGTTTCCTTCATTTCAAGGATTTCTGTTTTTTTTTTTCAGTATCTCTAACTCTTTATTGCAATGATCTCATGCTTCCCATATTTGCTCTTTTAACTGTTGATTGGTGCAATCATTTAATGCCTGTATTTGCTCTTTCATCTCCTCCTTCAATGCCTGCATTTGCTCTTTCATCTCCTCATTTGCTTCCCTGATTGTTTTAATTTTGTACATTCTGAACTCCCTTTCGGACATTTCTTCTGCTGTGCTGTCATTGGGTTTTTTTGATATAGTATCTATGTTTGTTTGCGACATTTTCTTCCCTTGTTTTCTCATATTGGTCAGATGTCAGTGGGACTCTGAGATATTGCAGGTTTTCTCTATTGGTTTATAGTGTCCCTGTAGATTTCCAGTGTATCAGCTCCCAGCCTTCAGTAGCCTGAAGTCTTGGAATAACTGATAATGCAGTGCTTCTGAAGAAAGCTGTCCCTAGCCCGCTACTGGTTCCAGGTCTTGGAGCTAGCTCTGTGCGGAAAGGCTCTCACTTGTGGACCTGTTCTGAGCAGCTGGCCATGTGGAAGGAGCCCGCCACTGGAGTGTGCTGGGCTACCTGGGGAAGACTCTAGCTGCCCTGACCTGCTCTGATAAGCCTCCCCTATTCGTGCCTGCCACCCAGGCCAAGCTTCACCTGGTGGGGGAGACTCACCCATGGTTCTGTTTTAGTCCAATTCTCTCAATGCCTTCCCTCTTGAATCCTGGGTTCTGGAGCAAGTGGAGATGCAGTCACCCTCTTTTCCACCATCTTGGATCACCCAGTGGAAAGACCCTGTGGCCAGATGGGTAGGGCCGCCTGGAGAAGTCTCTGGCTGCCCTGCCCTTATCCCAGAGGCTGCTTGTGGGTTGGAGCTCTCCATTGGTTCAGGGACTTGTGACTGGCTCTGTGTAGAAAGGCTCTCACTTGGTGGTCTGCTCCAAGAAGTTAGCCTTGAAAGGTGCCTCCCACTGAAGGGGGCTGGGCTGCTTGGGGAAGTCCCTGGCTGTCCTGTCCTGGTCCCTGAAGCTGCTTCCAGGCCGGACCTCCCCACGTTGGCTCTGGGACCTGGAGCTGGTTCTGCTCAGAAAGGCTCTCACTGGGGGGCTGCTCTGATAAGCTGGAGAAGTTGACTGTGTGGGAGGAGCCCTCAACCAGAGTGCACAGGACTGCCTGGGGAAGACTCTAGCTGCCCTACCTACTCTGATAAGCCACCTCTATCCAGACCTGCTGCCCAGGCAGAGCTTCACCTGGTGGGGGAGACTCACCCATGGCTCTATTTAGTCCAAGTCTCTCAATGCCTCCCCTTCTTGAATCCTGTGTTCTGGAGTGACTGGAGATGCAGTCACCCTCTAGTCTGCCATCTTGGATTGCCCTGTGTAATTTTCTGTTAGAAGGCAGTTCCTGACAGTCTAAGGTTCAAGCATCAAAATTTCATCTCAGATCTCTTTTCCTCAGTACATGGAAATAATGGATATAAAAATTATCCTCTTTGTTTTCAGTTCAATGAATTACCACCTTTTCATTTTTATCTATAAGGAAAAGATAAAACAGATTTCTGTTCAAGTGCTATGCAATATCTCTTTTCATTAAAATCTAAAATCTTATTTTTCCATTCATTTTGCTTAACCATGGATTATTGAATTTCAACCCTCTTGTGCCTTGACCTTAGATATTTCTAGCAGATGAGTGGGAAAATTCAAGATGTGTTTATCAATATCATGTGCATCAATCAGAATGAATGGAAAAGAAAACAAAGAAAAATTAAGGAAACACACATAATAATGTAGGAAGCATCCGTACTTCAAGGACTGGGTCCAGGGTTCAGAAAGTTGGGGCCTGTGAATTAATTTCAATTGTTCACCTATTGTTAAGGCAAATACACAATGAATTTTATCTTTTTAAACTTTTATAAATTGTCTAAATATACTATATTTGATTTCTCCTCTGGATACCTAAAATACTTGCTATATGGACTTCTAATTAAAATTTTGTCAACCTCTGAAGTAAGAAAGAATGAAAAATGTTGGAGTTAAAGTAGCTAGAATCCTGGAGAACAGACTTTAAGGAGCTGAGTCTGTCACCCTCTATTAAACCTCCCGAGGGTCTTGTCTTCTGACAAGACAAAATAAGTTGATGACTAGAGTCAGCTGAGGCTGGCAGGCTGCAGGACATTGCTGGGGCAATGGAGAGGAGCAGTGTGCACAGAAGCACAAGTCTTCCTTGCCTTCCATGTTCAGGAACTTCTATTCTTCTGTACCTGTCTTTTTCAGAACTGAGGAGCTACCTTCATGATATTGGAGCTTTGAATATCTAGAGCTGAAAGACTTTTACTTATTAACTTACTTGATATTCTGGATAAGTCTGAATTATCTAACAAGTAGGAAGTATGCTTTGATTTAAGTGAGATAATTTTCAAGGTAGAAGTGGTAGTGAAGGCATTCTTTAGAAATACATTAAAACATACCTGAGGCTATTAAGTATGTTTTCTTGGCTTCTACTCTCATTCTAGGTTATATATTTACTGTTAATGTATGAATATTGATAACTTAAGAGTTGTTTGATTCTCTGTAGACAGTCCTTTTATTCAGAGTAAAGAATTTTGATTTTCACAAAGTCTGTTTGCATAAGTACACAATTAGGTTATAGCAAGCTTAATAAATACTAACTACATCTGTGTTAACAACATCCTTATTTTATTTCCCTCCAAACAATTCACATAGGTCAATCAATTAAGTATTTGTTATTATTATAACTCAGGATTTTACTTTTAGAAGAGTAATGCACAAATGAAAATTAATGGAACCAACCATCACTTCCTCTCTTCTACCCATTCCACTGAGTCATAAGTGAGCATTTATTTGTCACTGGATTTACTAAGCAGTATGCTCTCTGAAGTGAACTCATTAAATTTTGGAAAAAAATTGTACAATTTGAATCTTACATATTTGTCATAAAGCAATTTTCTTGGTAAAAGGGAGAAATAGGTATTATATTAATAAGAATAAAACTGTGGGGGTTAGGTTGACTGAAAAATATACCAGGGTTAAGAGGTATGTATTATTCTTCTAGGACTACAGTAGCAAAATGCCACACACCAATGCTTAGTCAGTAGCATCATATTTTCAATTCTTGAGAATGGAAATCCAAGATCAAGGTGAAAGTAGGGTTAGTGTCTGTTGAAGATGGGCAGCAATCCTCCTTCTATACTCACATGACTTCTTCTGTTTGTGTGGAGAGAAAATAAGTGACTCATTCTAATTGGAATGTTCATCTAATAGAATTAGTGCTCTGTTTGTAAGACATCATTTAAGCTCAGATTCATCCCCATAGTCCTCATCTTCAAATACAGTTATGCTGGAGGCTAAGGCTTTAATACATGCCTTTGGTGGGGACACAAACATTGAGTCTATGACAACAAAAGCACAACAAGAGATTACCTGTGCATGCCTTTTATCTTTATTAGCTCTCTAGAAAAACATTTGTTTGTTTCCTTTCAGTAATAGTAAAATGTTACATGATGAAGTCTGAAACAACATCTTAGTTTGAGATGTTATAACAAAGTTCCATAACCATGTGGCTTAAAATGATAGAAATTTATTTCTCACAGTTCTGGAGGTTGGAAGTCTCCTATCAAATTGCATGGCCAGGACAGTTCTAATGTGGGCCCTTTTCTGGATTGTATACTCTCTGCCCTTTCTTGCATCCTCACAAGGAAGAAAAGGCTGGAAAGATCTCTAAGATTTTCTTTATACAGGCACTAATTCCATTCCTCAGGACCCCCCCTCATGATTAATTACACCCCAATGCCACTCCTCTAATACCATTACATTGGGGTTTAGTATATCAGCATAAGAATTTGAGGGGGACACATTTTGTCCATAACAAAGAACATGAGCACACTAGATCAGAAAGGACTCACATTGTAATACAGACAAAACCCAACAGAAAGTGAGCATTTTACTTTGAGAAAAAATTGTCTTCTATATGTGCTTGCAACATTTGTCCTTGTACTGGACCAACAAAAGGGACATTTTCTTCATTTAAAGTATTTTCCTATGTTGCTTATAGAATATTTTGTGTAAGGTTAAGAGTGTGGGAGTTATGCTTCTAACACAAGAGGAGATCTGTTGTGAAATGCGACAATTAAAGAAAAGGTTCGTTTGCATATTAAGCTGTTGCTGAATTAAACAAGGTTATTTTGTTTAAAAAGTGACGAGAATACATTCACATATTTAAATTTCTTTCCTTTTCATATCAACCAAGTGTAACACACATACCAAGAAAAAAGATACAATTGAATTTTTAAAAGGTATCTTTAAAAAGGTATTTTAAAAGGTGATAGATTAAAAGATAGGTTACAAGGGGTCCTGGAGGTACTGTGACAGTGAACTTCCAGGAACAGCAGGCAGCTGGCACTCCACTGGTGGTCCGCAGTCAGTCTACTGGCTGCTGTGGGACAATTGGCAATAAGTGTAGCAGATATGCTGTTAACAACGCGGGTGACCATGCTGATGACCAGGATGGTGATTCCAGGTTTTCAGATATTATTTCGGCAACAATTTTGGCAACCAAGTGTGAAATGTGCGGCCAAAAGTTTGAACTGAAGGTAGATAATGTGTTGTTTGTTGGGCACCCGACACTGCTGCAGCATGCTCTGGGGCAGTTCTCCAAAACAGATCCGTCCTGAAGAGGGAAGCGCCTACCATGATTCTTTTTAATGTGGTGTTCGCCCTGAGGGCCAAGGACCCTTCGGTGATCAACTGTCTGCATACCCTGTCTCTGCGCATTGCCACGGTCCTGCAGCATGAGGAGCGCCGCTGCCATTACCTCACTCGGGATTCCAAGATGATCCTGGCGCTGCAGGATGAGGTGACCGACGTGGCTGACGCAATTGAGGGTCCGCAGTCCCCGTTCCATCACATCCTACCCAAGTGCAATCTGGCAAGTGACCTCAAGAAGGCATACGACAGCCTGTGCACGTCTGGTGTGGTGCGGTTCCACACCAACCGCTGGCTGGAAGTGAGCTTCTGCCTACCGCACAAGATCCACTATGCTGCTTTCAGTTTGATCCCCCTCTGAGGCCATTGAGCAGCCTGGAAGCCATCCGCCCCTACCATGCCTTGCTACTGCTCAGTGATGAGAAGTCCCTGCTGGGTGAGCTCCCCGTCGACTGTTCCCGACTCTGGTGCGGATGATCAAGATCACATCTGCTGTGAAGAACCTGCAGCTAGCCCAGGACGCTGACCTGGCTTTACTGCAGGTTCCAGCTTGCGGCTCACCTGGTGTACTCGGGCAAGGCTGTCATCATCTACCCTCTGTGTGAGAACAACGTCTGTGTGCTGTCTCCCAATGCCAGCGTGTGTCTGTACCCGCACTGGCTAGCAGTTCTCCTGCCGGTTCCCATCCTACGACCAGTCCTCCATCCTTGCCAAGTTGCCCTTGCTCGTTTCCTTTTTGGAACTCAGTAGCCCCCTGGCTCCCCCTGCAGGAGACCAGCTCATCCAGATGGTGGTGTGGATGCTGCAGCACTGGTCTCCTCATCCAGCTGCACACCTATGTCTGCCTGATGGCCTCCCCCAGTGAGGAGAGCCCCGCTGCGGGAGGAGGATGTCCCTTTCACTGCCCGGGTCGGTGGCCGCAGCCTCAGCACACCCAATTTCTTAAGCTTTGGCTCTCCAAGCAGTGATAACATGACCCACCAGCCCCAGCATGGACAACTCAGTGCAGAGCTGCTCCCCAGTGGGGATTCAACTGAATAAGCGGATGACAGAGAGCCTGTGGCCAGTCTGTCAGAGCACGAGCGGCAGCCATCCTCAGTGTACCTTCTGCCCAGAACCCTGAGGATCTGCGAATGTTTGCTAGGCTCCTTCACTACTTCCACAGCCACCACCACCTGGAGGAGATCATGTACAAGGAGAACACTGGGCGCTCCCAGCTGCTCCTGCTTTGGACAAGTTCCGCAGTGTGCTGGTGCTGACCGCCCACGAGGACCCTGTCATTGCTGTCTTCCAGGCACTGCTCACATGAGCCAGGAAAAGAATGGGGCGTGAGGGTAGTCACCGTGGGTGGCCAGCCCTGGTCTGACTGAAGACCTGCGGAGCCCTTGACCTTCTTGCCACAGGCACCTTGCTCCTGTTCAGCAGCCGCTGTGGGGTCATCACCCTCTGGCTCTTAACTCGCACTTGGTCCTTGCAACAGCCTTAGCATCACCAGGCTGAAGAAGACTGTCTAGACTTGTGTCTGGTGATGACCATGTCCTTACCTGTGCACAGAGGCTGTTCACATGTACATACTTGATGTGACCTTGCCCCACTCTCTGTGTGGCCCCCTCACCCATCCCCACTTCTGCTCACCATGCACTGTATCCCTACCAGACTTCTGTGATCCTCTCCTGGCCCAGCCTCATCACAGCACATAGGCCACCCTCATGGGTGGCAGCTGAGCTTCCAGCCAGGACCCTGTCCCAGAATGTGCATGTACTGTGTGGTTCTCCCTGTTGATTTGAAGTCTGGAGGAAAGACTGGCTTTAGACATATGCTGATTAGCCAGGGGCACTGCAAAGACAAACAGTGAAGTAAAAGCCTTTATTTGGTTTTTAAACAATTAAAATGCCTTTCTGAATGGGAAAAAAATAGTCACAGAAGCATCAGGGCTCTTACTCTAAAAATAATTTCAGTAAACCATATATAAATTAATAACCAGAATTATAGCAGTAAGATTACATGAAAGGGATGAATTTAGGATTATATAGAAGATAATACACATGTGTTTCAATGGTAACTTAATATAGAATACGATACGCTTCCATAGTATTACTAGGCAAGCAAGGTAAATGCTTTAATTCTTAGTTTTCTTTAAATACAGTTAATAAAAGTGCCCTCAGTTTTATAATGAAGATTGAATGAGATATTTCTGACTTCATGAGCTTTATCACTATAACAGATACCTGAGATTATCAATTTATTATTTATTTTGACCCATAGACTGGAGGTTTCTGTTCATGGTGGTTTGTCCCCCATTGCTTTTTGTCCTGTGATGAGACAACATCCACCATGACTGAAGTCCCTGGTAAAGCATGGTAGGGAAATGAAGAGAAAGAAGAGACCAGGGTCTCCCAATTTTCTCTTAGGACATACCCCCAGTGACTTAAGACCTCCCACTGGGTCCAAACTCTTAGTTCCCACCACTACCCAAAAGTATGATGTTGGGGACAGTTCCCTAAATACAGGGACCTTTGGAGACACTCCAGATCCATACTATGGTGCTCAGGTTCTTCATGAGGAATGACTTAGTGCATGTGATGTCACCTTCAGTTGGTAAGGAGTAAACAAGTTTTATTCATTAGAAATATTTGAAAATGGAACTTATTGAGATGAAACAAAAACTTCATAACATGATTTTATTACAGTTGTATGTATCACAAAGTAGAATGATGGCTGTTTTAATAGTTTATAACTAGGATCCTTAGTCTCAAAGATTAGTTATTAAATAATTAATATGTACTCACAAAATTTCACTACAATTATAGATAAAATAATTGGTAATTTAATTTGAGGTTTTTTTTTTTAAAAAACTATTTCTTAGATAAAAAGAATGCAAATATGTTTTCCTTTTCTGACATTTATAGGATTTGTTGTATAAAACATATAAAATACTTTTATTTAAAAATTTAAGATTAGTTTAGATATTATTCAAATACAAAATTCTACAGAGTTTTAACAAAACCTTGTTCAATTTTGAGCTTTTATATTCGGATAAACCACTAGTTCCACCATTTTGGGGGTTTTTGTTTTTTCATAAGTATTTACCATGAAATTATTTTAAATGTGTTTTTACATAAGTGGATGATACAGAAAAAAAACTAATAAATAATTTCAAATAATTCTCATCTTTGGTACTATTTTGCATTCATAGAATGTACAGAAATGCAATAATAATGTAACTGTTTCCCTCAATTTTCCACATTGTTCCATTTTGTGGGTCTAATTTTTTCATGAACTTGAGTAAAACCTGAGACATATTCCAAGATTACTATTTATTGACACTCCTTAATACCAACTTTCAGATAATTTTATCTCCAAAAAGTGATAGTTCAATAATAAACTTGACTACCCAAGTGCATAGTAATATTTCTGAACTTTGTTAAAAATTAAATTTTTTCTCCTATCCCAGCATAGGCTGCTTCTTCTACAGATGTCTGAGCAGGACGAGGAAGTGTTACCATTTTTCTTCTGTTCACCAGTGTTGCTTTTCCTCAATGTCCTAATCCACTTGTAGTTCTTTAACTTCCTTTTCTGATTCTTCCAGGTCTAGAGGGAGGAAGAAGAGGGAAAGATGTAAGAGTAATGAAGTGGTTTATTGAATTGAAACTGATATAAGTGTGGGTTGATTTCTTATAGCCAAGGAAGGTATTGAGAGTGATATTTTTAATTGAGAAGAAATTTGTATTTTTTTAGAGACTTTCTTTTCTATACATCAATACCCTTTGAGTTCCTTAACCCTTTCCTTCATCTGGTTACTTAGCAGTTGTCAGTTTCTGGTTTATGAGTAGATCTCCACTGATTTTGTCTTTTGACATTTCACCCATAACTGTCTTGGAAATTATCCTTTTAAAATGTGTTCAGGTCAGTTTTTATTGTTGCCCATGTCTAAGTGGAGTATATCTACCACCTTTCCAAGACAAACTATAAGTAAGAAGATGTTTCCAACATAGTCAGTTTACTTGCATTCAGAAGGTCAGTTGTCATCTTATCAAGCTATGAGGATTTCATGTGTGTGGAACCAACCATTGTGTACCCTTCTCCCAAACATGTCAAGGAAATAGGCCAGATTCTCTTAATGATCTCTTGAGACTCTTTTTCTTGGGTTAAGAATGAAGTGGAAGCATCATCATCTGTTAGAGTTCCAAAGAAAGAACTTACACTGTATTAACAGTACATCCCTCCCATTTACCTCTTCAACTGTACTGCTTTCATATAGTCTAAAGAGATAAAAACCAAAGTTTACACATTAATTTTTGACTGCTTTTTTTACTTGCCCCTTTCCAAGTGGTCTGGGAGCTCACAGATGAAGGGGCTGTTAATATGAAGACTATTTGTCTTAAGACATTATGGGATTGAGTTGGTACAAATCACATTTGGTATCTCAGTACAATATGCAAAAGATTTTAAGTGAAATGTCAGAGAGTATAGAAAATGCAGAGTCTTTAAATCATTTTTAGTACTTTCTTAAATTATCTAATTATAATTTCTGCCAGGAAATCACTGCCCAAACAATGTATATAATTTTGATATTGGTAATTATTAATTATTTTATACTGACAGCTAATGAATGGAAGATTTTTCAAATTTTATATTTCAGGACATAGATGTTTTAAGAATTTATTGTAAATGAAATTTGGTGTACAATTGTGTATGAAATACATCACTCACTGCAGAATTTGTTTACCTTTTCAAGAGTTTTCTTGAGTCACAATTGATCATATATATTTCATAGTATTTTAGATCTGTGCATTTTTGCTTTTGGTATAATTTAGCTCCAATTGTGTTAGAAAATGAATATCAAATACTATCTGGAGGCAAACTGAGGGGAAAAGTGTTTTATCTGGTTAATTTAAATGTTAGGTCATTAATCATATTCTTTCTCATCATTTTTTTTTTTTTTTAATTCCCAAGACAGAGTATCTCCATTCAAGTCATGTAAGTAGGCTCTAAGTCACAGCCATATTGAGAGAGTTGGACATGTTTCATATTTAAAGTTTCACCATCTTTATTCCATTCTTTTTCTAGCTTGATTTCATGTACTTTAGAGGATAGAAAGTTAGAAACACAAGCAAAATGTTGTTCTCCAACTACTCAGAAGTTACGTTTCTTCTAGTAGGCACATTCACATGAATGAGGCTTGCAAGCAGAAAAGAGATATGTACTTTTTAAAAATGAATTCCTGCCATATGCAATAATGTGACTGGACCTGGAGAACAGTAGGATTCATGAAATAAGCCAGACACAGAAGGACAATGCTACCTGATTCCATTTATATAAGGAATCTAAAATGGTGAAATGCAGAGATTCAGAGAGTGGGATTGTGGTCCAGGGACTGGGGAGAAGAAATGAGGAGGTTGGTCAGAGTTCAAAAGGCTTCAGTTTTAGAAGAATGAGTCCTTGAAAGCTAATGTATGTCATAATACCTATAGTTTACAGTACTGTCTTTGTACCTAAAACTTTGTCAATAGTATAGATATTCTATTAAGTGTTCTTATAACAAATCAAATAAAAACTTTTGGAGCTGATGGATGTTTATGATACTCCTTATAGCAATGATTTTATGGCTGTATCCTTACCTCATTAAAATGTATACAATAATGTGGACATCTTTCATATGTCAGTCACACCAGTATAAAATGTTTAAACTAATAAACAGTAATGACAGCAGTTCATTATCACATTTCTGCTACAGAGTTTTCAGGGTAAGAGCTCTAAATACATCTTAAATGAATTGAGAAGTTATAAACTTATCCATTCAAATTGCCTCCAGTTTATTTCCACTTTAACTTATATATACTCAGGAGTAGTTTATCTTATATTGGAGGTCAGCAAAAGGAGAAAGACTCAAAAAGTTTTCCGAGGTAAAGGAATGACACTTCTTCTGATGACCCTCTCCTTCCACTCTCACAGCCTCCAGATCAACTGCTAGTCAGATTCCTGCCTCCTTCAGGATATCAAGAACTTGAAAGATAAAGGTAATAAAATAAGAGAATTGAAACATTTCATTCTCATAATAGCAAGAATCTGAGAAATGTGTGTGAGAATGTATATTTCTTGTGTCAGATACATAAAGCCAGATGATTATATATTAAAATAAATACATTGATATAGATTAACATTTGAAGATACATTTTCATATTGACATACTGGTTCTAACAGCTCTCAGTGATCATGAATTTTTTTTATAGCCTCCATTCAATAGAACCTATGGTAAATGAAGTTTAGATATTAGAAGTTGGTAAAGTTAAGATATTAGAAGTTTGGTAGAGAGAATTAATCTAAATGTCTGTGGAAAAGTTGAATGATATAAAAATACAATTCATGACCTGCTCAACTCCTACCAATGCATCACAGAAAAAGCTGGGAAAAATATTTCTTTTTTATTTTGGAAAATGCTTTTGAAGAGAAATTCAGTATAGTTGAAAGTTCTGTCTGTAGTTTGGGAAAACCAGTAGAAGACACGACCTCTGAAATAAGATTCCATTTCATCGTGTTGGCATTATTGAGTGAAAAATATGATGTCAACATGTAAAATGCAAAACAAACAAAAAAGAATTTGTCATTTAAGATAAAGATAGGCAATGAGTATATTGATCCACAGGGTTGTTTTGCAGGGACTGAAATTGTGGGTTTTAAGTTCAAAAGCAATGAATGATCCAATAAATGCTATTTTGTATATAAAAGAAAAAGAAAAAACTAAGGTCTGGTGAATGAGGACTGATATGATCCACAATGAGAAAGTCATGCTCCCTCATCCAATTTGGTCTTGCATCTTCACACAATAATGATAACTCTACCAGCATCATGTTATCGTATAGGAATTCTGTGTGTGACAAGATAGAACCTTTGAAGATGCTTCTTAGAATAGGCATCACAATTTCAGAAAAATTATTGTTATGTAAAAAAGTCATCAGATTCATTAATCATTCTCTACATTTCTGTCTCCCATAAAATTAGTTGTTGCCTCTGACATCTAAATTTTGCTTCCCTTATCACTCTACTGTGCTTGAAACACCTCCTTTGTAAACTTGAGAGTTGATAGTGAACCACTAGATTTATTTCATTTGTTGCTAAATAAGGCCCCTACTTTGGTTTTGCAGTGAATGCACCAGCTCTCCTCTGCTCCAGGAAGGAGTCAGCTTGTGCTAAGTTATCACTTTGTGTCTTATGTACTTTAATTATTCTGTTCCCCATTTCTGAAGGGCTTTGATTTTATGACTTGAAATATGTTACCATGGAAAATGTTCCAACTATATTGAATAAAATATGTGATGGAGACATTAAATGCTCACCTTTTTAATGCCACTTTGATGCCACATTAGCTTGCACCTGTAGATGTCCTTTTCTCTCTGTCTCTGTCAACTATAAATATTCAGTCTCTATTATCTTATATGTCAATCTGCTATAGAAATTTTCTTTTTCATAGCAGATATATCAGAACTTCTTATTAAGCTTGCAATGTTAAAATAGCTTTCCTTTATCTGGTATTTTTCACTGTCTTCTATTTGTTCCCATTTCTATTATATATTTTCTCAAATATCATCACATAACTAAAATTGGAAAAAATAGAAAGGCAGGAACTATAATGTATAATTTTTAGATTGTGTAATCATTTTATTTTTTAATTATAAATGCATATTTAATATAAAATTCTATATATACAACAGAAAAACTCATTAGATAAGTAAATTATATTCTATAGTAGTATTATATAGTATTTGTTAAATTCAAAATTTAGTGCTATTTTACCAATTGCCACTTCTATTTTTCTTAATCTGTTACTCTAAATCATCTTTTACACTCTTCAGTGTTGCATTGAATTTTAGTTGTTCATTGACTATATTTAATCTATGTCTTTTAGGTAATTGGTAGCACATTCAAATAGATGTTTACTAGCTATGTATTACCAGAGATATGTCTTGATTTATACTTAAAACCTCACAATTATGTTTTTTCCCTTACAACTCAATCCAAATGGTTCATGTCTAAAAGCCATTGCTGTTTCTTCAACAACAGTGACAGAACTTTGAAAGTCTTTGCATTTCTCAGGACACTTGCTCTCTAGGTTTCCATGGAGTCACAGTCTTCTGAGTTTTGCTGTACCAATGGTGCTCTCCATGTTCAGCCTTCTTGCCGTTTATCCTCTTTCTAACCTTTTATGATTGCTCTTCAGCAGTTGGTCTTCAGACCCTCCCATCTCTAGATACACCTATTTTTAATTGTAGATCTACTTAAATAGCTCCAATAAATCTGCTAATGGTTTCTAAATTTGTTCCATTAGGCAGGTCCTGTCTTCGGTTGCCTCATCCATTAACACCTCCCTCTAAATAGTCATTTGAATCCTGTTGTACACTGCTCATCAAAGTGAATTGCTATTTTTTCTTATTTTTCCTATGCAACTTTTCATTCTTTGTTCTTAAAAAGTCTAGTGGATTTTCCACAATGTATCCTGGAGGTTTTATTATTTATGAACTTTCTTTTTGCCATTAGGCAGGTTACACCTGCCTTTGGATCCACATATTCTGGAATTTAGTCAATCTGTCAATTATAGTAATTAGTTTTAAATCTATACAGAAAAAAACCCTGTCACTTTCCTCAGAGTGCTTAAATAACACATGTGTGGTTATGCTTGGCAGAAAAACCTTAAATCATTTGCTCTGATGGTTTCAGGGCAGGGATTTGTGCTCATTTTCAAGTACATGGGGCTATTTTGATTGAACTAGTGGAACACTAAGCCATGGTTTTATGTTGGTAGAAACTGCTAGAATACCATGAGATGATTATCTTCATTTGAAAGTAAATGTTATATATGGAGGGAATAGCATGGAAGTTCAGTGGTGGAATATTTTTAAAAATAGTTTTATCATTTTAAAGTTGAACACATTTGTTACACTTAGAATTTCAGTCAAATTTGCACAACATGATCACAGACCTTTTATAAGAGTGTCATTTGAACTAATCCATTAGCCTTGTCCAAATTAGCCCACTTGTTTGTAAGGTATTAAATGCACTACAAATCCTAACATGTTTGTTACTCCATAATCATAGCACCTGTTAAACAGCCCAGCAGCTGTACTTTCAGCAGCTTACAGGCCATTAGGCAAGTTATACAGTACATTCTTTTAATAACCTAATTTCTTTTTTTGCATGAGACTTTCTGGTTCATAACATGAGAACTTTTCATGGCCCTTCACTGATTGAGATGAGAGAATGGTTTTAAATTATTAGGATTCTTAGATACAATTTGCAAATGCTGAGATAAAATGCAATAGTAAAATATTTCACTAACTTTTAATCCAATTTATGATTTTTTTTCACTTGGGAGGGGATGGCTTCAGATTTATCATGCTCTTTTTTTCCTACAATTTCTTGAAAATAAGTTAAGTATAAACTACATGGTAAGGAAGCACAAAAACCCATATTACAAGTTTTTGTTAGGGGTCCAGACAGTTGCCAAATGGAGGAAACATCTGGCATCTATTTTATTCTCTCATTAATTTTTAAGCATTTGCAGGTTGTCTAAATCATCAAAACCCTCTGTGCATGCAGACACATACACACAAAATTACATTTAGTAACAAAGAATGTAAAATAGATGAGGCAATCTATTCACTTATTCAAAATTCAGGAGGTCCAGAGCTTGAGTCACTCTGCTGTGTACTGCCAATAAAAAAGGGAGAAAATGTAGCAGGCTGACTAGGTCCCTGTTCTCAGAAGCAACAGTTTCCTTTAGAAGACAGACTTTAATCAAATTAATCAGGAAAACAATAGCAACACATTATATATTATTTGTGTGTATGTATGTAGAGAGAGATGATAAGAAGATAGATACATGTATGTATATCTAATAAATAACCATGTATGTGCATATACACACATATATGTATCATACATATGTAGGGGATTTATGTGTGTATACATGCATATATATATATAATTATATATGTAAATGAAATATTTGAATATGTACACATATGCATACACCAAAAAACTGAGAACATTAAATATGCTAGGTTCACCTAAGTATAATTTTCATTGAAATATATTATTAAATAGGTGATATTAGAGTAGGGCTTATGAGGGAGTGACTACAGAATACAGGATTGTTCCTGGTAAAGAAAGATACAGAAATTCTGTATAAGGGTGAAGCAGGGAGAATTTGAAATTTTAAAACAGAATAATATGCCTGGATCACAGATAAGGGCAAGAGTTCATTTGAAGAGTCTGCATAGATTCTCCTGGACCAGTTCATTTGGCACTTCATAACCAGTCTGTTTTTTTTTTTTTTTTTTTTTTTTTTTTGTCTTAATGCTCAGTGCAATGAAAAACCAGAAGTGCTTTTAGACATGGGTCTTATGATCAGATTTGCATTAAACATCCTTTTGCTGCTTTATGGAGCATGGTGATAGATAAAGGAAAGTGGTGTGTGATGAGTGGATATAAATATGGTACAAGGCCAAAGAAGATTAAAAATCTTGTCACATGTTCCTCAGATAGGACATAAATACCAGAATATACAAAGAACTCAAAAAACTTAACACTAAAAACCAAATAAACCAATCAAAAATTGTGTAAAAGAACTAAATGGATACTTCTCAAGAGAAGGAATACACAAGTCAACAAATACATGAAACAATGTTCCATATCTCTAGCAATTAGGGAAATGCAAATCAAAACTACTTTGATATTTCCTCTCAGTCCATTCATATAGCAATTATTAAAACACAAATAATAAAATGTTGGCAAGGATGTGGGGAATATACACTGGTGGAATTGCAAGTTACTGCATGCACTCTGGAAAGCAGTATGGAATTTCCTCCAAAAAAAAAAAAAAAAACTAGTGATGGAACCACCAAATGACCCAGCTATCCCACTCCTCAGTATATATTCAAAAGATTTAAAATGAACTCTTCATTTTACAAAACAGAAATGTTATAATCATTTAAACATTTTTTATTATTTAAAATCTATTTTGTCTGATATCAATAGCCATTCTACTGTGTTTTGTTTACTGTTTTCATTGAGTGTTTATTCTTCCTTTTTTAACTTTGAGCCTTTTAGCATATTAGTGATGCAAACATTTCAGCACATTCACAATAGCCAACCTATGGAGCCAAACTAGGTGCCATCAACAGATGATAGATAAAGAAATGTAGTACATATGCACAAGGAAGTATTACCCAGCCACAAAGAAGATTTGGCATTTGCTGGTAAATGGATGGAACTTGAGACTATCATGGTGAAATAAGTCAGTCCCAAAAGTCAAAGGTCAAATGTTTACTTTGATAGAGGAAAGCTAACCCAAAATAAGATGGGGGTATTAAAAAGAAAGAGGTAAAGTGGAAAATAGTGAGAGAGAAAATAGAGGAAAGATCAGTAGAGTAAATGAAGGGAATTCAGGAGGAGGAAGAAGGGATAGGAAAAGGGAAGATCAGTGTAATGAATCTGACCAAACATTTGCATGGCATGCATAGATGTGGCATGATGGGTCCCAGCATTGGTATATCCACAGGACACTAGTTAAAAGAAAAAAAGTAAACCGTAAATAGTTTGATAGAGGGTTTGGAGGAGTGGAGGGAGAGAGAGTAGGTGGGGGGAGGATACTGGGGACTGAATTGGAGCAAGTTGTTTTCATGCTCGTGTAATTATCAGGGTATTTTGGTGTTCTACATAGCTAAAAAGATTTTTTTAAAAAGAAGATCTTTTTAAATAAACTTCAAACTAAGGAATCAGTTCCTACTTCAGTTTTTAACATTTTACTGCATGTATATGACCCCTGCATTAAATGAAACAATGAATTCATGGAAAAAGGCATTGTGGGAGTAATAAGAATGTGAATTTTTGAGAGTATTACAACATACTATGCCATTTTAGGTATTTGAGGCATCAATATTACATCATGTCCCTCCATATTTTTTTCCTGTTTACTATAGAGATAGTAAAATATTTTGTATTTATAACCATTCTTATGGTTTATTAATGAACTTCTTAGATTGAACCAACTATGTATTCCTGGAATAAATCTCTCTTGACCATGGTTAAGTTTTCTCATTAAAATAATTGTTTCTTTTCTTCAAATTTAAATTGTGATAAAATTCACATAAGATCTGACATCTTAACCATTTTAAGGGTACAGTTCAATGATATAAAGTATGTTTGTATTGTTATAAGTAATCACTAAGATTTAGAACTCTTCATTTTACAAAACAGAAATGTTGTAATAATTTAAACCTTTTTATTGTTTAAAATCTATTTTGTCTGATATCAGTATAGCTGTTCTACTGTGTTTTGTTTACTGATTTCATAGTTTATTCTTTTTTTCTTAACTTTGATTTTTAGAGTCATTGTATCTAAAGTGAGTCTTTTATTGCTGCCTTATAATTATATACATTAAGATTCATTATGCCATATTCACACATGCACATAATTTGATCATATTCCCACTATATCCCTTCCCACCCCTCAGCAAACTAATTTTTAAGAAGACAATAAAGAATAATTAAAATGAAGAATGGTTTAAAATAATTTTCATAAAATGAAACAATAAGCAAATGAAACTATAAGCAAAACTAAATAAACAAAAAATAAACAATATAATTTATAAAAGGATTGACTGATGCTTACTAAGAAACTGTGGTTTAAAACTTATTTTAGAGGTTGATTAAGTATATTAAATAACTTTCTAAATAAATCTGTAATATTTGTCCTGGAAAAATACTGGAAAACCCTACTTCTACCTACTGTTTACAGAAAGTTGAATATTCTATGCAAGAAAATTCAAGTGTTAACTGATTTAAAGGCAGATGGAATTTAATGAAATAAATCATATTTTGTATATTTTAGTATTCTACACATACCTAATCACTTCTTCTAATTATATTTGTATAAGTAGTAATGGAAGTTTTTAATTTCTCCATTTAGTGGAATGATAACAGAAAATCAATGTGGACTGACCTGAATTAGAACAAGACTTCATCTTTCTTATCATCTTTCTGTAATTTACTCTGCTGAATGCATTATGATGAGGTTATAGAAATAGAACATGAGAAAATTTTATATTTTTTTTCTTTTTATTTGAAAAGAGAATGTACTGATCTTATTAATATTCTTCCATTTTCCTGGCCATAACACTGACAGTGGGAACATTCATATGAAAACAACATTTTATTTTAAATTGGTCTGATTACTTTGATGTTTTAAATTTCTAAAATTTCAGCATTAATTTCAGTTTTACTGTGCCTAACTGTATAATTTGTGATTTTTTCCCTCTTACTCCAGAATTTTTTTATGTTTTATACTGTAAACTGTACAATTTTGAAGATAATATGGTGTGATACCTATACACACATAGAAGATCAGAATTTTTAGGACTAGATGAAGAGAGATTAAAAAATAAAGGATAGAAAAGAAAGACAAGCAAAAAAAACAGAAGAAAGTACAGTGAGTGGGCTATATATAAAATTTTTTGCAGCCTAATTTCATCATGGTAGGATGAAGAATGTATCTTTGGCACTTAATCCTATAGTACACAGCATCAAGACTTATGCCTGACCAAGGGCCAGTGGATTTGTAGGAAGGAAGAAGAAAGTCAAGCATGCATTGAGACTTAATGACTCATGACTTTCTTATGTCAAACTTACATCATTTTATATTTACTATATTGCACTTTTGAATTCACTTTGTAACTATTTAATGTGATTTATTCATATGAACATTTAATCATTTATAATATATGATATAATACAAAATATTGGGATTCTGGTTAATAATTCATAGTTTTTGGTCTCCATTAAGTTAAGATGGCACACATGGGAAATGGCCTTTGAAAAAAAATTAAAAATTAATATAAGACTAACTCCCAGATCTTAGTTTCTAATGCCATTTTCCAACAAAAAAACTTAGAGAAATTACTGATTCTGGAGATAAGCAAGAATATGCAAAATAAGACTGAAATAGCCTCTTGTTCCAGAAAGGAAATATTCATAAACAAAAGGATGGGGCTGTCAAAGGGACATGGAAGCAAACTAAAAGACAGACCTATAAACCAGAGTTTAGCAACTCGAGCACCAATAAGGAAAGTATGATTATATTATAATCTAAAGCAAGAAATAAATATCCATAAGTCCAATTGATAAATATAGATTGACAAACTAAATAAATGGAGATGAGTAGACAAATATCCTGTAATTATAAATATTTGTTTGGTTACTGATGCCTCAAGATATAAACATAACGCTTTCCAAAGAATATAGCATGAAAAGAAGGCAAAAATTTAGTTAGTTTTAATGGATACATACAATTCTGGCCTGAAATAAAGAGCACACTTCAGTTATAACCTTGTTGATAATAGATATCTTTCATGATATGGTGAGGGTGGCACTTTACTTCTGTGTCTTCCTCTCAAAACCCTAGTAATAACTCAACACCTCTAATCATGAGGGAAACTTTAGATAATCTTAAATGGTGAGACATTTTACAGTATGTAATCAGTAATTCTTAAACTATAAACATCATCAAAACAAGAAACATCTGCAATCTTGTCATAGTCCAGAGGGGACTCATGACACATGAATATTAAATGAAATTTGGGTGCTGAATGGAATATTCTAGATAAAAAAATTAATTAAAAAAAAAAAAAATACAAATAAATATGTCCTAGTGTTAATGTTGATTTGTTAGCTGATTCAAATAGGCCATTCAAGTGGGAGATGCTAATAAGAGGAAAACCTGGAGTTGGGGTAGAGAAATACCCTCGTACCAACTTTGTAACTTTTCTGTAAGTCTAAGACATTCTTATTAATGCTTGTGTAAGAATTCATATAGTGATTTTATTTATTTATTTACTTTTTATTTTAAGCATATGCCTTTAGGAGCCTGGATAGAGTTTATAAAATGTCAATTGTGTATGTAAACCTTAAAGTAGCATAGTAAGCCTACACTTATGATTGCATTTTATTGCTATATTTAACCATTTAAAGCAGTTCATATACTTATAATTAGACCTATTAGTCATTTTTTATTTTTCTCTGCTTTTCATAGTTGGTTTTCATACTCATGCTGATAAAGACAGTGTAAGAATAGACAAACTATTAAAAGAAGTTATGGATTGTTTATTATTGCATTATTGAGATTGCTTTGGTTTCTCTTATTCTCTTTGGCAGTCATTACAGTACTTGATACACAGAACTCTGCCACCATCACAAGCAACAAAACCTAATTAAGAACAGAGCTATATAATGAGTCTAAATTTTCTTCATGGGATGGGGAAAACAACACAAATTAGAAACACTTACAGATTGGTGCCAATATTTTCTTCTAAACTTCACTGCATCTAAAGATCCTGTCACATGTATACATCTGTTTACTGTTTCCTAAAAAAGCATTAAACATCATTTTGTAATTTTAAAGTAGTCTGAGGTATAATTGTAACAACAAATTGCATATAGGTACTCATAAAATTGAATATGTTTTGACAGTTGTGTGAAGCCATCACCACAGTCTAAGTCTAGTTATTAAACATGTGTCGTATGCCAAAGGCATTCCTCTCACCCAACTATCCCATCCCTCTCCTTCTCTAATGAAACAGCCACTAATCTTTTATTTCTATCACTACAGATGAGTCTACATTATCTACAATTTCATAGAATTTGAATAATATTTTGTACTATCTATTTTCATTTAGCAGAATTAGTTTGAGATTCATCCCTGTTGCTGTGCATATAATAGATTTTCCTTTTTACTGTTGAGTAGTGTTCCTTTGAATGGATATACCAAATTTGTTTTATCATTTATCTTTTGATGGATATTTGTGTTTCTAGCTTTTGGTGTTGCAAAGAAGTTGGCATGAACATTCAATCACAAATTTTCTTATAGACAAATGTTTGTTCCTGTTACACAAACATCTCTAAATGAAATGGATTTATCATAAGTTGGCAGAGTTAAATTTTAAGAAACTGTTCCAACTTTTTGGAAAGTCAATGTATCTTTTTCATTATTCACAGTGGTGTTTATTTTTTAAAAAGTAGATATTATATAAAACAACAAAGAATAATAAAATATACTGTGATGATAAAAAGTAGCTAACCCTTGTTAGGCACAGTGGCCCATGCTTGTGATTCCAGGATCTTGGGAAGCTGAGGTAGGAGGATTGCAAGTTTGAAGCCAGCCTCAGCAACTTAACCAGGCCCTAAGCAACTTAGTGAGACCCTGTATCAAAATAAAAATAAATAAATAAAAAAGGACTTGGGATGTAGCTCAACACCATTGGTTAAAAAGAAAAAAAGTAGATTTATCATGTTTTGCCTAATTAGTACACTCTCAAAATGTACACTTCTTTTATCTCATTGTAGATTCCTAAGCACAATGTTTTTTTTGTTGTTGTTGTTGTTTGTTTGTTTGTTTGTTTGTGGTGCTGGGGATCGAATACAGGGCCTTGTGCTTGCAAGGCAAGCACTCTACCGACTGAGCTATCTCTTCAGGCCCACAATGTTTCTTGTAACAATAAAATAGTGTCAAGTAGAAAAATTAGTTTTTCAAAATTCAGAGGTGTACAAAATTGATAAAAAATCTAGGGCTGATTTTAACCTAGTATTGTGGACTGAATGTCTTTTGTGCCCCCACTCCACAAATTATATTTGAAGTCCTAAGTCCTAATGTAATTGCAGTTAGGGCCTATGAGGAAGTGATAGGGTTCTCTCTCCCTGGACCCTCAACCATGTGAGGACATAGAACATGGTCATCTGCAAAACAGGAAGAGAGCCTTCACCAACAACTAAATTAGCCAGAACCTTGATTTTAGACTTTCTACCCTCCAGAATTGTGATAAAATAAATTCCTATCATCTAAAAAAAAAAATTCTAGGGCAGTGTGATTGAAGTTAACTTTTTATGTAGTTAGATATTTGTCAACTGTTCTAAGATAAGTGCAAACTGTCTACATTTCTGAGATCCATAAAAGTACTCTTTGACTTGATGTTCACTTTTATATGTCATATTCATCATGTGACAGCATTATCACTCAATCTTGTGTTTCAGATTATCTGACAGCAATTAATAGATAATATCTAGAAATATAATATATAATATTGTATATATATATATATATACATATATATATATATTTATTTCTTTATTAAATTCCCTAAGTGAGTGTAAAACAAAAATAACATAAATTGTTTTCAAAAAATTTGAACTATTTTTCTCACCTATGACCTTATTGACCCAAAATAAACATTTCTCCTTACAAATTTATCATCTCAGGTATTCCTTATAGTAAAAAATTGACAAATACAAAACATTTTCTCAGTCACATAATTAAACTTCTTGAAGCATAGTATTATTCATGTCACTCTATCATTTATAATCCTTCAATGATATTTCACTGCCTGACTGTAGTTTAGCATTATGCATTTTGTTTTATTTTTATAAGGTTAACTCAATTTACCTCAATTTGTGATGATACTAAATGTGACTCACCACCCTTCCTCAAAAATATGATAAACTTTTCTTTTTTCCCTACCAATTTTTGTCCTTCATCTTTTTTTGTTTATTTAATTTTAATTTATTTTTATTGTAAACAAATGGGATACATGTTGTTTCTGTTTGTACATGAGTAAAGGCATACCATTTGTGTAATCATAAAAACAAAACAAAACAAAACAAAAAATATTCTTTCACTCTTTATTGTTTTGTAGAAAGTTAATTACCATAAATGATTGGTTTAATTCTGAACTGTCAATTTCATTTTTTGATCTATATGTGTTTACTGTAGCTTTGCATTAGGTTTTGAAATCAGGAAATAAGAACACTCGACTTTGTTGTTTTCAAGTTTGTGTGTGTGTGTGGCTATTCTTGGTCCCTTGCATTTCCTGAAGAGTTTTAGGATCAGCTTGTCAATTTCTGCAAACAAAACAAAACAAGCCAGCAGGGTCATGCATGCCTGTAACCCAGTGGCTCAGGAGGTTGGCAGGAGGATCAGAATTCAAAACCAGCCTCAGCAAAAGTGAGGTGCTAAGCAACTCAGTGAGATCCTGTCTAACTGAAATACAAAATAGGACTGGGAATGTGGCTAAGTAGTGCTCCTGAGTTCAATCCCGGTACCAAAAAACAAACCACCAAACACAAACAAACACAACAAAAACCCCCTGCCCAAAACACTTTGGATTTGGGTAGAGATTTTCTTGATTGTATAGCTCAATTTGGGATTTATTCATTTTTAACAATTCTTTCCAGTCCAATTCATCACAGACTGTTACTAAAATTTATTACAACATCATTTCATAGGGATAAAAGGAGATAATAATGGGGTAATAATGAAATAAAGTGGTAGCTTATGAAGCACGGTGGAAGGATGGTTAGTAATATAATTGCAGCTGAATGTTCTAGAGTAGTAGTTTCCAAATTCTTGTGTATCATTGCTCTCACTTTGCAGTGAGGCTGAATATGGTAAATCTAAAGGAACTTTTTATTCAGAAATTGCATTTTTCTTACTTTGTTGTTATAATATTTAAAATAATAAATCAAAGTGGTATATTTTAATTTCATAATGTGCTTACCAGCTCTATATTTGTTCAGTGTTTATTTCCTTTTAAATGACATACTTAAAACTCTGAATCTGTTCTGTAAAGCACCTCTGTACCAGTCAAGATTTAGTTGTAAGAAATAAAAATAACTGAATAATGAAAAAGAGAATGAATTCATTAAAAGGATACTGGATAGTCCATTAATGCTCTTGGTTGGGGTAGAAAACTATGATGGGAAGCTTCTTTTGTCACTCCACTAGTCACATACAGTAATTAGAGTTTGCCCTCAGGAAGTTTCAGAAACACTCTCATAGTCACATTCTAAGAATATGAACTGCCACCATATTTTAGTGTTAAAAGCCAGTGCATATAATGGGAACTTTTAAAGCTCCAGTTTAGTTTAAACTCTCTGTGATCGTTCAATTAAAAGACAAATGTGCATTGACCACCCACTATGAGCACTTGGCTAGTCTCTGATCATGAGCTCTGCCATGTTTGACTTGGCTTGGAAACAACTTAGCCATGTTAAGTGTATTTCCTTGCCTGAAGGAAACTCTCCAACTCTGTTGGGTTTTGATACTAAACAGCACATCCCTGAGAGCCCTGCTGCACCTGATATACAGAGAGAGCAGGAAAAAGAATAATACAATCAGGCTTCTGCTACTGTGCTTAAGATCAACAAGTCAGCAAGTGCCAATCAGTGCATTTTTAGAAGCTTGAGTTGGGAGCTTCCCTTTTCTCACAGCAAGATGACTGGTTTGTGGGAAACAAACAACCCTTGCATGCCTTTCCAATCTGTAGTGGCCCCACTTCAAAAAAACAAAAAAGTGAACATGCACACACATACACAACCAAATTGGGAGTGCAGAAGTGGTTCCCTGTGGTGTTATATAAGGGATGTCTTGAAGACATTGCTCTAAGGAGTTCTTTATGGCAAGCAAGCAATTTGACCAAGCAGCAAAACAATCAACCTTTATAAATTTGTTTATGTGTTATGGTAAAGGCCTTAGCCAAGAAACATTGTGTCAGGTCCACTATTTTTTGTGGATCCTGAGACTACCTTTGTATATACTGAAATAAAAAGCTGTTGGTAGCATAAACTCTTAGTCATGGGAACACCAAATGAGAGGGTGAACAAGGTTTAATTTTTAATGATATACTGTGTATTAGAGTTCAAGCTTACTATACCTTATAAATAATAGATTAAATTATTTGAGTATAATACAAAAGTATTTAAAAAGTAAAATTGATTTCTGACTTTTTAGATGTAATCAGTATGATGTATTTTGTAATTACAGCAATTTATAATACAATGAAAGTAAATTTATTAGTCTATTTCTGTTGCTGCAATGGCATACTAGAGGCTGAGTTTTTTACAAAGGAAAAGGTTAATTTAGCTCACAGTTCTGGAGATTCAGACTTGACATCAGCATCATTCAATTCTGGTAAAGGCATCAGAGGAGATTTCATCACAATGGCAGCACCCATAAAAGGAGAGATCACATTGGAAACAGGGAGTCAAAGTGAGGGGAAGAGTAAGGCTTGCCTTATTATAATAGCCTGCTCCCAAGAACTGATTCAGAGTCCCACAAAAACTATGTTAATCCTTCCAAGGGTACATTCCTGATGACCTTGCACTCCTACTAGGCCTCATCTTTTAAAACTCCTATCACTTCTTAACAGTGTCACTCCAAGGACCAAGCTTCCAATATATTAACCCTTGAGGGAAACATGCCAAGGTCCAAATTAGAGCAGTAACAAAGAGGGCATTATTTGGAAATGGTAAATATTTTCTGATGGAGTGAATTTGGAGTAGAAAACATAATTTTTAGCATATGTTTTCTGTTGGTACACTGTAAGTGCATGTGAGTATGCATGTGTGCGTGATGCACATGTACAAACAGGGGGTAATGAAGACAAGATATTTTCTTAAAATAAATGACCAAAGGCCCTTGGCAAATATATTAGCTATTTATTGCTACATAACAAATTACCTCAATTAACTAATTAATAACATTTATTATCTCAGAGATTCTTGGGTAGTTTAGTTGGATGATTCTGGCAATGATTCTTTCAGTAGTTATAGTCAAGGTGTCAACTGGGATTGTATTCATCTAAAGGCCTGGTAATGAATGTCTGGAGAATCCACTTCTAAGATGGCTTATTCAACATAGGGATTATTTGGCTGTGTTCTCACTGGCTACTGGCAAAAGAATTCACATATTGTCTCTATTGACCTACTCGTAGTGCTATACCTATTCTCTTACAACATGCCAACCAGCTTCCCACAGACTAAGTATAGCAAGAGACAGAGTAAAAAAGCCACACTGTCTTTTACCTGCTCCTGGAGATCACATTCTATTTCCTATTGGATGCATAAATTTTCTCTGTACAAAGCCATGAAAATCAGGAAGGGGATCCTTTGGGCCATTTTGGGGACTGACAGTCATTGTACATAAAATGTTTATTTTTTTAGTTTTATTTTATTTTTAATTGACAAATGTAACTTTATTTATGGAGCACTATGTGATGTTATCATGCATGAATATGTTGTGGAATAAACAAATCAGGCTAATTAACAGATCTTTCTGTAACACTAGGATGAATGTTTTCTGACTGAGTTGAGTTTTATCCCTCTATTAGGTAATGATGTATCTTAGTTCTTACCATAAACACAATGTTTTTCTTTTCTTTTGTTTTCAGTGCTAGTGAATCAAACCTATGGCCTCATAGCACACTAGGCAAGTGTTATACCACTACTGAGATGCATCACCAGCCCTGAACAATTTCTATATTTGACTTACATGAAAAGATTCAGGATATCCAAGTCTGAAGATATTTTGTCTTTATTTTGTAACACCTTAATTCTTGGGCACAGATTGTTAATGTCCCATTTCTTAACATTCCTTTTATTTCATGTATATAATTCATTGATAACATATAGATATGTCTTACTATTATATTGAACAAAAAATGTCAACAAAAATTTACAAATATATTTCTTTAAGTTTTGCATTTACACTAATTATTCCATCACTCAATACCTCCTTCATCTAATGCAGTGTTGCTTCAAGAATCCACCATGAAGAATGCCTTAGATTTAAAAAGAATGGTAATTTACTTGCCAGATCTCTCTATTGTAAAAAAGGATCTAGAAAATAGGTGTAACAGTGTGTTTCTGGAAAAATTGCACAACAATATGATTTTCTTTCCTCTCTGTTCTTCTCTCACTGGAGGAAGGATAAATTGGGAATAAAATATATGTATTTCTTCAAGAAAGACTCTCACAATAAAACAACTCCTTAGAGAGGACACAAAAATGGTAAAAATCTTTAAAGTGTTCTTTTAAAGTCTATTACATTCTGAAGTATTTTTCTAAATGGAAGTTTTTTTCTTGCTTGATTGCTTTGATTTTCTAATATTATATATATTGCTTGCCTTAATGTGAAAATTCAAATTTCAAAAGCATTTTATTTTTCTCCAAGAACATTCAGGTTGAGTTTTGCTTCATGTTTTAACCTTGGTTTTGTTTCTAGGCAGATATTACATTTCTAAAGCATGTCTTTAAGATGATTGAATAACTAATTTTTATCTACTTTGTATAATTTTATTGCTGATACATGAATAAATATCTGTTTTAATGGAAAAGTAGAAGATTAAAGGGTTTCAAATACAGCATTTTATATTTTCTGACTTATTATTTATCATTGAAAACAAGTTGTTACTGAAATTTATTAATATAAAATGAAAAAAATTAAGATGTAATTTTGATTTGAATATGATAAGGTTTTTTTTAATCCTCAGACAAAATGGAATATTTTCAAGATGTTAGTTAAGTTATCTTGCTCAAATGCTTTGGTCCTAATTAATTCCAAAATGTCCAATATGGAACTGCTATAACAATTAATATGAAAACATATAAATTATTTTTATAATAACCAGTGTCAGAATGTGTTGGAGTTTGCATGGCACATTGTCTAACTTAAAGTTATGTTCAGTATTGTTGAATTAAAGAGCAAATCATTACCCTATGTAAATGTATGACACAAATGGTATGCCTTACTTCATGTAGAGAAACAAGATGTATCCCATTTGTTTACAATAAAAAAATTTAAAAAAAAGAGCAAATCAGAAAACAATTCCAGATGTGGTTAGTAATAGTTGATGGGTGAATCTGTAAAATCTTTTAGGTCATCCTAAGAAATTTTGTTTTCAATCTGTTTGAATTGACATTTTTAAAAGATGGCTCTGATGACAAATAAAGAACTATTGCAGTATTTCAGGTAGGACATGATAACTTAGACCAGGGTGGTGGCAATGGATGCAGAGGTAATGAAATAGTTTCTGCAGGAAGTAAAATGGACAGAATTAGGAGATGGATTTAACACGAGAAAAGAAAAGATACAAAAAAAATTGTGAACAAATTTTTGTCTTGAACTGGTTTACTGGTCATATCAATCATTGAGATGTGGCTCCTGTGTCACTGGCCAAAAGTGTGGTATTAAGATCCTATCCAATGATGAGGATCCTTTACTTTTTGTAGGAAGAACTTTGAAAGGCTCTATAATTAAAAAAAAAATGTGGTTTTTAACATTTATTCTGTTTAGACTAAAATTTCAAATTGAAACTGTATTATTAGCATAATTATGAGAAATTCATAAGCTATCCTTAGGAGTTTCCAAATCTACCTTTTTAAACTGAATTGAGTAGATTTTTCCAGGCAGACAATGACATTGATTTCTTTTTTTTTCCTCCCATCAAAGTAACTGTTTATCTGCACCAAAGCTTAGTAATTTTTTAGAAATGGCAAACAAATCTTATCTATTTCTGTAATTGTCTTTTTTAATGCCCAAACTGTAGTTCAGAGGATTCTTGGACATTGTTAGATAATTATAACTTGTCGAGTAGTCATTAAAATGTTTTAAGAACAAGAAAATAAACTTCTTTTAAACATTACTCTTTTTTAATGACCTTGACATTGGTAGATGTGTCCTGACTTTAAAAGTAACTCCTTTTCTTTGCCCATCATATACCACTTCCCCAACCTCTTCTGCCTCAAAAAAAAAAAAAAAAAAAAGAAGGGGGGGACCCTACCCAGGCCTCAGGGAGAATGTTCCTTAGATGTCCTTTCTCTAAATGCTTTTTTTCTTGCTGTCCAAAAAGTATAGGAATGGGGGCTGGCAATGTAGGTGGGGTATAGGCTGAGGAATCTTAACTCTTTTTCACCTTTTTCCAATAGTTCATTCACTCTTAGCAATCTCTGCAATTTAACATTTCAAGCAAGCTATTGAAAATGAGCAAACTATTATTTTCACCCCAATAGGAGGAATCTCAAGATCCACTTACAATGTTGAATAGGAAAGAATTTGTGAATTAAGATTACACTGACTTTGTTCAATGAGCTCAGGCCAGCATTTCTCAGGTTCTTCTAAATCCTCCTTTATTTTTCTCTTTAGAAAGGCTAGATTATCCAGTAATTTGAACCATGCAATAATTTCCATGCTTCATTTCTATCTAGTGAAAGGCTTAGCTAATTTACTTTCTACTCTGTGGTCAATGTTCAAGTAAATTTATTCAAGCTTGATTCCTAATTTTACCCCTGATTTTCATTTAGAAGTTATTGTAAATCAAAAAGTTTGAAATCTCTCTTGCTGAACTCTCTGTATTACCACAAAGTTTTCCTATAGAAAATTTATCTTCTCTAATCTCAAACCTTTAGCACCAGCTTTAAGCTGTATGTTATTTTGTTTCTATCTTTGCTTAATTAGTATTTATAATAAGATGAGCAAAATATTTATTTAATAATAGGCATCCAAAACCCTCTTAGGAAAGACCTTATATTTGTTTTTAGAAAACCAATTAAATATTGCTGGTGGAATAGGACTGAGTATCTAGAATATAATGGAACTATTCTCTAAATTAGGGAATACAAGGTTTGTTGCCTCCAGAGAAGGCACAAGGAAAGCAAAGAGAAGGGGAAGAAGATGAGGAATCCATTGGCTAATGCAAAGTAGTATAACCTCTACTCCTTTCAAGTCTTAGTTTGGATACCTCCTCCTTCTCTTCAACAGCTATAACAACAAAATGGAGGGGGGAACAAAGAAAAAAAATGATAAACAAAACCCAGAGACCCAGCCTTGGGTGAAATTAATAAGTGGGAAGTGATTTTAGTGGTCAAATATGAAAAAGTGAGGAAGTGAGACAAGGAAGGGAAAAAAGCAGTATAAGATGCATTAAACCCATTAATGTTGTAGAGTTCTATATTCTTAGAAATACAAGTCTCAGAATGTCCCATTGGAGGATGAAGATGTTCGGGAGGTTGGAGTATCTTCTGGAACTCATCCTCCATTGGTGTAGAGTAACCTGTGCCTCTTTCCCACTCAAACCCTGCCCCTTGGGGTTGTGTCTATAGGCATGGAGCTGGTTTCTTGATGCCAGAGAATTTCCAGAACTCTCTAATAGCTGCCTCCTACATCTACCAAGATCTTGAGTAAAGCCTACTGAAGTCAAGTGTACTTCATGTGAGAGCATGTGTGGAAATCTCTGAAGAGGGTTTGTTGTTTCCAGGGTATCTCAAGGAAAGAGACTGAACTTCCAAAGTGGAAACAGGAAATAATGACAAAATAATTTGCAGAAGCTGTGCTTAGTGGCTCATGCCTGGATTTCCAGCAGCTTGGGTGGCTGAGGCAGAAGGATCTCAAGTTCAAAGCCAGCCTCAACAAAAGGGAGGCACTAAGCAACTCAGTGAGACTCTGTTTCTAAATAAAATACAAAACAGGACTGGGTTCAAAGGTTGAGTGCCCCTGAGTTCAATCCCTGGTACAAAATGAAACAAAACAAAACAAAACAAAAATTGCAGAAACTGATAGATATTGTGGGGAAGACTTGAAACTAATAGGCCGAAGAATGGGGTTGAGGTCTGAGTTTGGACACTCTGAAAAGCAAGGGGTCTTGACTTGAATCAACAAATCCCACAAATCATAACACTTAAATGTCTCATGAATTAAACAAGCAATATAAATGAATGAAGCCGATTTAAAAAGAAAAGAAAAAAATAGATCCCAAGGGATCTCAGGATTCATTGTTAGAGAAATGAGTTTATATATTACAAACTTTTTTCCAAAATCTGTTTTTATCTCTCAGAAAAAAAGAAGCCATGGGAGAAGTATGGTGCTTTAGGCTGGAAGTATGTTTGAAATGAGCAGCTGCTTCAGTAGATTCTGTTGAAATATTCTTCATGAAATCAGGAACATTTTTTCTTCCTTTCCTTCTTTCCTTCTTTCCCTCCCTCCCTCTTCCTTCTCCTTTCTTTTCCATAGTTTGAACTCAGTGAATATTTGATGAATGAAAGAATAAATAATTATAAGTGGGAAATCATACATAGTGTTATCAGATCTTCATGTTTTTAAAATATGTGAGATAGGAATCTGAATTTTTAACTGTAAAACAGTATGCCCTGTTAAGGTAGCAGTAGTCTCTTTCATCTTCTGGGAGGTTTGAATACTATATGACTGTCATAATGTAGATTTTCTTTCTTCTCCTTATTGAAAATTTTTAAGTTTTTATTTCATTACTTTTTTTGGCTCTTGTCAGGGGCGGGCTCTGAGGGCCCCAGAACCGCACCCTCGCCTGTTCTCTAAGATGGCACCTGGCAGTTTGCCAGACATAGCTGCACTCATAAACAAGTTTTAGGAAGTAACTCTGGTTGGCTGTTGTACATGAGGCAATCCTGGTATCTTCCTGGAGACTGTTCCTTGATAGGCTCACTTTCCTGGTAGTCTACTCTCTGATAGGCTTATGCTCTCAATATAAGTCTGAGACTTGCAGAATAAACTCCTTTTGGTTCCTGTGATCAAGAAGAGCGTACGTGTTGTGATTGTCCCCGTGGGTGGTGGGCAATCATAAGTGGTGCCGAAACCCAGGAACTCAAGTTACAAAGAAGGAACTGATCAGGTAAGTACAGGGTAAGTAAAGTACAGTCTGGCCAGGTTAAATTTTGCGGATAGCGATGGAGTCAAAATTCGTGGAATAAGCGACGGAGTTAAAGTTCACAGATAGCGACGGAGATTGAGTGTTTGTAAGTGCTTTCGCTTTTGTTTTGCTATTTAAAGTGCTTTGCATTCTGTTCATTTAATAGAGAAATATGGGCACTGAAAAGTCATGAATGCGCATGGAAGGTCCCTTAAAGGATTTGCTCCAGGCCAATGGAATTCCTCTTGAAATTAAAACAGTCCAAAACTTTTTACGCACAGTGAAAGATATTATGCCATGGTTCTTGGATGAGGGATTACTAAACATCCCTCAATGGGAGCATTCAGAGGAAGATTTGAAAGCAACAGAAAGAGTAAAACCATTGCCTTTGGGAACCATGGCTATTGTCTTAGACCATTTACCTGTTAATTTATGGGACAGAGATATTCTCATACAAATGGATTTAGTACTCACTACATAAGGCCATTATAGCCAAAAGGCTCAAAATATAATGGTAAAACAAGGTCATAAATGTGACAAGGGACTTGGCCGCTATGACCAGGGAAATATCCAACTAATTAGTATTAAGGAAAATCAAGGTCGCCAAGGCTTGGGTTTTTCCTAGGGGTCACTGAACAAAAGTATGTAAAAACAACTTGGAAATCCAATGACCAGTGTGGGTCTCTCAGTGGCCCCTGACATTAGAAAAAACTTAAAGTGGCCCAAGAACTGGTACAACAACAATTAGAAGCAAATCACATTAGACCTTCTCCTTGGAATACCCCTCTTTTTGTCATAAAAAAGAAATCAGGAAAATGGAGGCTCCTTCATGACTTAAGAGCTATTAATGCTACTATGAAATCTATGGGGCCAACTCAATTAGGGCTTCCAGTCCTTACTGCTTTACCAAAAGTTTGGCCTACAATAATTATAGACTAAAAGACTGTTTTTTCTCTATTCCATTACATCCTCATGATAGTGAGAGGTTCACTTTCACCCTCCCATCTCTAAATCATCAACAACCTGATCAACGATATGAATGGGTTGTTTTGCCACAAGGTATGACCAATAACACCACTATGTGTCAAATTTATGTTGATCAGGCATTAAAGTCAATTTGACAAAAATAATCCAAACTTATTAGCTATCATTATATGGATGATATATTATTATGCCACTCTGAGGAAGATATTTTAAAGGATATTTACTCTGAATTAATAGAACAACTCAAATTATGGGGACTCATTAAAGCCCCTGAAAAGGTTCAAGTTGGTACAACAGAAGAATTCTTAGGAACCCAATTAAAAAGGGCTGTAGTAAAGCCACTAAAAACTGTCATCAGGGTAGATCATCTAAAAACATTAAATGATTTTCAAAAGCTACTAGGGGATATAAATTGGAATCATCCGTATTTGAGGCTTTCCACAGAACTATTAGATGAAACCCAGGTATATTGTATTGATCTCTCTCAGCCATTACAATTCAATGTTATTCCTAACAAGAAACTACCCACTGGAGTCTTTTGGCAAGAGGGTCCCTTGTTTTGGGTCCATCTAGCCTGGTCAACCAATAAAACTCTCTACCCTACCCTGCAGCAGTAGGTCAAGTAATCGTAAAGGCACTTAAATCATCTATCACAGTGTTTGGAATTCATCCAGCTACTATCACTATTCCCTATAATAAGCATCAACTTTCTTGGTTATGTAATTTCATGGATTCTTGGACCATTGTTAGATGCTACACTCAAGCTAAATTTGATATTCACTATCCTAAACATCCTTATATACAATTTTGTAGTAATAATTCCGTAATTTTCCCAAGAGTTACAAGACAACAACCTATTCCTAAGGCTCCTGTGATTTTCACTGTGTTGTGCCCAAAGGCTCGAGACCCCACAAGGACCACCAGAGACCACGATCAATGCAAGCAACAGAGTCATTTATTAACAAGCTCAAGCCTGCTCCTCCATGCACTTGGAATCTGGTGATACTAAGAGGCCCCGTGCCCTCATTTAGCAGGGTTTTTATAATGAAAGGCAAGCAGTTTTACAGTGTTCTTTTAATTGGTTAACATTCGAACAGCTGAACATTAGTCCTCCTCTGGTTGGGTCCTGCCAATCTATTTGATTCTCATTGGGTCCCGCCAGAACTGAACGGTCCTAGTGGAAGAAGGGAGGAGCGAAGGGGTGAACTATGCAGGAGATGAGTCGGGGCTAAATTCCCCCTGTCCTTGATAGATAAGGTTTCCAGGCAACTGCACATTCCTCAGACAAATATCTCTTAACAACCTTGGTAAGCACAGGGGCCCAGCAGTCCTGTTTGTCCTGTATTGCCTGCATCTGGGTGATTGAGACAGTTAGCAAGCAGCACAGATATCACCCTGTTTTCAACATTCTCCCCTTTCCAAGAACGTTTAGAGAGCCAATCTTGGGTCTCCATTGTTTTAATTCTTGCTGCTTAATGGGCTGATATTGGGCCTTTAGCACCATTAGCTGTACTGTATTTATTCTATCTTTAACAAAAGCAATTAACTTATTGATTATACATGGTCCTATAGTTAAAGCTAGTAGCAACAATATTAGGGGTCCCACTATAGTGGACACCAGAGTAGTTAACCAAGGGGAAAAATTGAACCAGAATTCAAACCAGCTCTGACTAGCTTCACATTCTTTTTTTCTGTTTGTTAGTCCTTCTCTGACTTTCGCCATGGATTCCCTCACTACTCCAGAATGATTAGCATAAAACCAAAATTCTTCTCCCAGGGCTGCACATAGACCTCCTTGCTTATAGTCTTTAAAGGCAGGTAAATTTGGTAATTAAGGAGCTTAGGAGATCCTTAACATTTTATTCTCCCAGGGGCAGTCTCCAACTTCCAGAGGCAGATGGCCTTCATGGCCTTCATTTCCTCAATTTGACCCGATCCCATATTTCTAACTAACTGCTTGTCCCCAATTCTGACTTCATTTACCCCTCTAATACTAGGAACTCCTTCACTGCTGTAGGGAAAATGGGCGATGACCAATCTGGCTTCTTCAAGCAGGAAGTGGGCAGCATGGGGCAAGCAGTTTGGAGTTCCCCTTTTAGAAATCGGGTCAACTGAGGGGTCCAAGGTAGAAGTCTGGTTGGAGAAGATGGATGTAAAGGCATCTGGGGATGGGTGCTTCTATGAGAGAAGAACAAAAAGACGTGAGTACAGAAATGAGATTGATACAATATAAATGTTGTGGAATCTGGAACATAACAATGCACATCATAAAGATGACAGAAGTCAATAATTCCTCACCATGGGGTGGAAGAACTGAGAAGTTGTTTCCATAACAAGGCCTAGCAAAGGCTGGAGGGGACAAGGCCTTTATTTGGGGACTTTAACATTGTCCAGGTTATCAGTAATGTAAACACAATATTTAACTCTTAATGTCATCTGATTTTTCTACAATATCCCTTTATTGGTATATCCTGTGCTAAGTAGAGATCTCTATATTTCTGTTACTTAGGGCTAGATAATCATACTAGCAAACATAGATTAAGCCTACCTGTGACTGTAGGCCTTAAACTGACTAAAATCTTCTGACTCTGGCAGTTTCCCTTGATAGTTATCAGGCACATTTGCCTGAGAATCTTTCTTTTGTAGCATCCACTCTTAATTTTAGTGGGTTAACACAAGTGTACATCTTAAGTTACTTTTAACTATTATTTCTTTTAAATGCCCAAGAATGGCTATATTTTGGTTTTAACTGTTTTGCTGGGTGTCCAAGATCAAGCTGGTCAAATTGACCTGGTTCCTGTCTTGTTAAAGAGTCAGCTGAGTTTCCACAGGGGTCACTCATAGAGAACTTAAGAGTAGCTTCTTAGCTCCATTAGTGCCATTGGTTAGGCAGGGTCTTCTCGATGAGGTGGCTTTCCTTGAAAGTATTAGGGGTGTCTCCCTTTTTCCATGACCCTCCTCTGCAACAGATGCACTGAGTGATTTTCATTCTCTAGTCTCAACAATGTCCTTGATCAGGAGGTTTTGTGACCCAGAGTTGCAGCACTCCTTAGAGAAGTTCTCTTATTCCCTGGGTTCAGGCTGACTTTGAGGGCAAGATACTGTTTTTTTTTTTTTTTCTCTTGGCCTCTGTATTTAATTCCAATTTCTAAGTTTGATCTTAATCATCCAGCAAGCCAGTCTCACCAGTCATACAGTAAGAGTACTGGGCTTTAACTTTAATGTCCATAACATTACAGTCATTTACCCTTTTATTAAAATACTACCACATACTATCTGTTTTGAAGGTGATGGCCTATTATCACAAGTTACCTAGGTTGTATCTTCTTGAAGCAGCTACTTCTGCAAAACAGTAACAGGCAACAGTTTTACAAAATGAAATTAGCAAGAGTAAAAACATATTTAGATTTTATAATACTTATCTTGAATTTTGGCTGAGTTCTACATTATATACCCTGTTTGAGATCACAGTAATCTTTACAACAAACATCAAACTTTTGAGCAAAACTTTAAATGAGTTAAAGTCTCGCTTACTTTGGAGCCATTCTAACATGTAGCAGGGTGAGGCAGAGCCTTATCTCAGGTAAGGCAGGGCGCTTCACAAATCTTAAGTAAAATGTTCTAATCCTAAAGCTAATTTTTGCCCCTTTTGCTATGACCAGCATGACCAAATCTTCAAGTTCAGTGGGGGTCAAAGGAGTATTAGAAAATAAAGGTTTATAAACACAGATTTTGAAAATTAAACTGAGATTAGATGGAGCTCTGTTCTCTGATGGAAATGCAGACCTAAGGAGTTATGTTAGCAATCTTTATACATGTCTTATTATTAGGTTAAAGACTATGTAAGCATTGTTCTTTGTTTTCAGGAGAGTTACAGAGACTCGAACATCTACACAACTTTTTTCCCACAACTGCAAAGTGCAATGTTAGGAACTATGTGTAGCTCTCAAAGAAGTCCACTGTCCAAAGTTACTGTAAGGTGGGCAGGAACTAGAGAAGGGAACTGATGAAACACTGGTTAACTAGCAAAACAATTTCTTTCTGCCCAAGAGCTGTGTGCCTGAGATCAATGCAAGAGCTGATAGGACTCCTGTACTGAGCCTCCCCAGGGAGGCTACTGCCACAGCAGTTAGGCATCTTGTGCTCCTACACAGGAACACTCCCAGGCACCAAGCATGCTACAGTCATGATGTCAGAGACTCCAATCTCATTGTTGTCCCATTTTTGCTATTGTACATTACACTCTTTCTTAAATATCATTTTAAGAAGTTTACATATATTGATTTCTGAGTCCATATGAACATTAGTTAACACAGTCTAACATTATATCCAAAACAGGAATCAATCAAAGAAAGGCTGAGAGAGCTTTTAACTTTTCTTTTGTGTAGTGAAATGCTTTCACCTTCTATGATATGAACATTTAAACAAATCAGGCTGTCAGTAGCTCTTAGATATACATTTACATTTAAATTTTTATCTCAGTGAAATAAGTAACCAATTTTACATATACCTTACTGATAATATGTCCCATAATAGAATGTTAAATGATAGAAATAAATCCCCAATAAAATGTACTCTTTAAGTTTAATATTACCAGTACAGACAAGTTTATTCTGGAGAATAGCAGCTTGACAAATTTCCTGCTTTAAAAACTTGTATACCTGGAAAATATGAATACATTTAATATACAAGGAGTGACCATTTCACAATTACCTTGACACTTTAATCCTACTAAATTCAGTTTTTAAAGAAAAATTTAGACTCTGTAACATAGTACAATACTCTTAACAGTTGTTTAACCATAATTGTATAAACCCCGATTTTTAAGACTAATTGTTTTAAAGAATAAAACTTAATAGACACAAAGTTAAGAGTAAATTAGTGTTTCTAAGAAATCCTTATTTTACCATGTCATTTTACCATATAGATTAAACTTTGGCTTATATCAGAACATTAGTATTTCACCTTAGAAAAAACCTTAAATAGCTTTAGCTGTCTCACATACATACAACCAACTTAGTTACAAACAGACTTGTTGAAACTTGCCCTTTACTTACACAGACTTTCTTAGCACTTACTTAGACCCTCATGTATTCCATCACACAGGCACTTTCTTACCCAGAAACATTTTCTTTTCCTCTTCATTAAATATATTTCCAAACCCAGAACCTTTTATTTTCTCTTTCCTATCTGTTGACCCTTTTTTGTCCACATTCTGAAACAACTCTTATGAAATTTCTGAATTTAGATAAATCACTCTATTTTAACAAGATAAAATACTTTGTGGTTTATAGTACTCTAACTAAAACACAGTGAAAGGGGAGATGGTAACTCTAAATCCAAATCTAAGAGCTCCTTGGAGCTTTGCAGAACTGGAGGGGGAGCAGGGGGAAGTGGTAAGGGAGCAGATGGAATGCTCACCCTCCGGGTTGAGGTTTTATCTGTTAGAACATAACTCTTAATAACCTTGTTTTTAGTAATGACACAAAGTGTTTTTAAACACTTTTTAATTTACCAACCTATGAAACCACCAATAATGTTTAAGTATGTTACTCCATGGAATTTAAGGAGTTAAAAGTACTTGATGTCATTTAACAATTAGCATTTTAACTTTGAAAATTAATCAGATGTCACTAACATACACATTTGAGTAATCCCATACATGTTAACTCTAATTCACTTATTCTGTAAAAACCAAGATATCAGACACGTGTCCTGAACAGTATTTGCTGTCTCTTTCCTGTTGAAGAAAAGTCCTAGAAACAATTGATATTAGACATTGTTTAACATCAACATTCCATTAGTTTGACCACCTGGAGACTTGCGAGTTATTTCTAAAGACATTTTACTTTTATTAGTTTACCCAATTTAAATCGAACCCTTTTAAATCACGTGAATAAAAGTATTTGGATTCATTTTTAAATTTTAATTTTAGGAGCGCTTAGTTTTGATACAGACAAAACATGACATTAGCACGACATACAAATAATACAAAATCAAAGGCCTTGTAACTTTATAGGTGAATCTCCATTGCAATGTAACATGTTCAAAAACTCTAGTTGAATAAAAAATAGAACTGATCAAAAAGAAAAATATCATTAACCTAGGTATGCAGGATCAAAATTATGAGCTCAAAAATACAGCATTAGAGAAAAACAAAACAAAACAAGAATCCTAGAGAATGAGTTAGTTCTGTGTAGCAGCCCAGGAGTTTAAAATGGATACCTTTTTTTTTCTTTTCTTCAGGTCATCCCCCCTTCCCCACTGAGACTGCTGCAGCTTACATTCCAATGCAGGCTTCAGCAAGGCCAGGCAGCGGGGAGGGGAGATCACCTAGGACTTTTTAACACTTTTTCTCCCTGGTTAAGAAATCAGGTTAGGTTTGAATGCAGAAAATCACAAAACATTATTTCTTACTACTTTTGAGGAATGGAGCTGCTGAGCTCTCTGACTAGGGGAATTGGAGTAAACAAATCTCTCAGGAACAAGGAGAAGTACTGCAAAGTACCTTGCAATGAGTATCCCTAAGCCTAAGATCAGATTAACACAATGAAGAATTTAATATGAGACAAGAGTAAAGACCATACAGTACAATACACAGACAGACAGACTTATAGCGTGCTAAATCAAAATTGGCTAGTTGGTATGTTGGTCAACAAAAACAAAGAATTTCTGATTGTGACAAAGAGTCACCCAGATGCAACACAAAAGCTTCCCAGATGCAACACAAAGGCTGCCCAGATGTGACAAAGAGTCACCCAGATGCGACAGAGTCATCCAGATGCAGCACAAAAGCCATCCAGATACAATACAAAGTATCCCAGATGTGACAAAGAGTCACCCAGATGCGACAGAGTCGCCCAACGGGTCAAGGGGACGTCTCCCGAGACCCTGCTGGGGTCCTATAGTGCATCCGCCAGGATTTTGCCAGCCCAGAACCAGAACCTGCAGGCAATCCAGACCAGAAAACATGCAGCAATGCCTTACTCACCAGCTGAAGGTGTCACTTATGACTCTATGATCAGGTGTCTGGGTGGGCTTGGGGCATCCCGGATGAGCCCCCATATGTTGTGCCCAAAGGCTTGAGACCCTGCAAAGACCACCAGAGACCATGATCAATGCAAGCAACAAAGAGTCATTTATTAGCAAGCTCGAGCCTGGTCCTCTGCGCCCTCGAAAACCGGTGATGCTAAGAGGCCCCAAGCCCTCGTTTAGCAGGGTTTTTATAATGAAAGGCAAGCAGTTTAACAGTGTTCTTTTAATTGGTTAACATTTGAACAGCTGAACATTAGTCCTCCTCTGGTTGGTTCCTACCAATCTATTTGATTCTCATTGGGTCCTGCCAGAACTGAACGGTCCTAGTGGAAGAAGGGAGGAGGGAAGGGGTGAACTATGCAGGAGATGAGTTGGGGCTAAGCCCCCCCTGTCCTTGATAGATAAGGCTTCCAGGCAACCACACATTCCTCAGACAAATATCTCTTAACAACCTTGGTAAGCACAGGGGCCCAGCAGTCCTGTTTGTCCTGTATTGCCTGCATCTGGGTGATTGAGACAGTTAGCAGCACAGATATCACCCTGTTCTCAACAAAACAACTGTTAAGTTACAGAAACATTGCTGTTTAATACTCTATCTGCACAACAAACAGAACTATTAGTAGCTACAGAAGTATTCAAAACCCACCATGAGCCTTTTAACCTGTTCTCTGATAGCAAATACCTTGTTAATGCTATTCAAAATTTAGAATTAACTGGTCTGCTCTCCCTCACTTCCACCATCGCTAAGTATTTACAATCTTTACAAAAACATATTTGGGATAGAAAAAGCCCTTTTTTCATTGGGCATGTTCAGGCTCATACTGGCCTTCTAGGTCCTTTAAGTTTACACAATGATTTAACAGACATGGACACCAGAGACCCACATATCTTTGATACATTTGAAAATGCAAAACTTTTCATTCCAAATTTCACATAAATGCTTCTATTCTACATACACGCTATAAAATTACTAAGGCAACAGCTCGGAACATAGTCAATTATTGTGCTAAATGTGTTACACTTGTTCCTAACCCTTCGTTAGGAGTAAATCCAAAAGGGCTTCAGCCCAATCATATTTGGCAAATGGATGTAACTCATTATTCAGAATTTGGAAAACTACAATTCATTCATGTGTCTATTGATACCTTTTCAGGATTTATTATGGCCTCTGCTCACTCTGGAGAAAAAACCAAAGATGTAATAACGCACTGTTTATACTCTTTCTCCATCCTGGGGGTTCCCAAACAAATTAAAACAGATAATGGTCCTGGATATACATCCCAGGCCTTTAAATAATTTTGTTCCACCTTTGGTATTCAACATATCACAGGAATTTCCTATAATCCTACTGGACAGAGCATTGTTGAGCATGACCATTTAACACTTAAAAACATGCTTTATAAACAAAAAGGGGGAGTAGAGGCATCATACAGATCCCCAAAAGACAAATTATCTGTTGTCTTGTTCATTTTAAATTTTTAAAATCTCGATTCTGAGGGCCGATCAGCTGCTGACCATCATTCAGAGCCTAATAAAAAACATATACTCAAGTGCTCTGGAACGACATTCTATCAGGACAATGGAAAGGCCCAGATCTGGTATTAATCTGGACCCGAGGGTCTGTTTGTGTTTTCCTGCAGGACGCACAATCACCAATTTGGGTGCCTGAAAGATTAGTCAAGGCTTCCTCAATAGAAAACCAAGAAAACAAGAAGAGTGGAAGTTCCTCCAACTGCTGTTGTTGATGATCCCTCACCATGTTAATGGAGGAGACATGCATTCCTATGGGGGATAGTAAAGGTGTGGCCTTGCCTTTTGCCCCTTACTAACTCTTTCAATTTATATCCTCCTATTCTTACCACTAATTTCACATTAGGGTTACCTACTATTACATGCCCAAAGCTATTAATAATAAGACTGATTTTCATATCCATTGGTATGGCCATTGCCAGTCCTTCAAAAAGCCTATTACTTGGCCTCCATTATGGGGGGCTTGTCAGCACCTGATAAAGGGTCTCCAGTAATCTGACTTTTGGACCTTGGTATTTACCTAATCAGATATATATCACATCTTAAAGTACAAAAGATTTTATAAAAAATTTTGGAATATAAAGGCAATTTCAACCCCTTATCTGGTCCTTATGCGGACCTAAGGCATGTACAGATATAAGCCCCCTGGCTTTTGTAAAAGTAGGGTCTATAAGTAAAGGGAAGTGCACTGATCAAAAGGTTAATGGAGTTGATACTGAAATATGTAGAGAGAGTGAAATGATTGTTTTTTTCAGATACTTCTGTGTGCCTAGCTCTTCCTTTCCTTTTTGTGACTTTTAATGAGAACTTCTCTAGACAGTTATTTTCACAGATCGCACAACAATGGACGGATGGATTTGATGAGCTAGTAACAAGGCTTTGACAACAAATCCTCACCATAAACGCCACTAAGGTGGAAGTCAAACCGCGAGGACTTATCACAGGAGCATTAGATAAACTAACACAATTTGGCACCAAAATTTGGGGGACTATTAAGTTTCACACTAATAAGCTTGGGTGTGCTTGTGTTAATTCTATTCTACATCTACAAATGCCTCAAAGCCAGTCAACAGGCTCATAATGTGATCATAAAACAGGCCATGGCTGCCCTTGGAGCAGGACAATCTCCCAGTATATAGCTTAGTATGCTGAATCGGTAGTCAGAGACAGGTGACCACAGGAAAACACTGTACCAACCTAAGACAGAAGGGCCAACCCTGCCTTGGTATCCTTTGATGATAGGTAAGGACAGGATGTTGATTCCAGGTACCTAAGACAGGCATGATCCCTGCCAGCTTCCTTTTCATTTCATATAAGGAAGGGGGAATTGTTGGGGGCTGCGCCATGTGGGCTGCACCGGGATGGTGCCTGGCAGCCAGCTGGAGGTTGTTTTGATCACATCAGTGGTGAGGAGGTTGATTAACATAAGCACACTCAGGTGATTTGTCATTTGGCCGTATTCAACTAAGTCCATGCATACAATGCATGCACATGTGTTCTTGAGTGCTCCTGATCGTGCCTGCTCGTTTTGACCTTTACTATGATTGGGCAGCTGGCTCCTCACCTAATCTTCCCATAATTGGCATCAGCCCTACCCTTCACCTCCTGGAGGGGATATAAGCCGGCTCGCCTAGGGTGCCCGGGTTCAAGTACAAGTTCGAGGCTGGAGGTCCCAAGTCCCCAGGTTCTGGGTTTGAGGTTCCAGTTCCCAGGTTTCCTGATTCATCAATAAACCATTCCGAATTCAAGAGCCTCGCTATTCATTTGTGTCCCTCACCAAATTGACTCCGCTGGACGGCGTCAGGTTCAATTCCCATAACTGCCAAAAATTAAAAGATTTACAATCAGATAATAGAAAAAGCAGATCTGATGATGCAGGTAGGATACTAAAAACTTACTAAGAAAGCTCCTTGAGACCTCCAGTTCAATGATTGATGAAATGGTGGACTGTTGATCTGCTACTTTTCCAGATATTCATCAGGTATTCTGATATCTGCAGGTAGGGATAACCATTTATTTAAATCCTATAAAGAGAAAAAAGTAATCAAAACAAAAAAGACAGGGCATTTGACTTTTGATTCATATACTTCAGAGAATCATTTTGTAGCAATAATTAGCTGAAGTTAACTGTAGTTTAAAATTTACCTACATTGATTTTTAAAATATATTGAAGGCAAAATATTTACTACTGTAAGCAAAGGTTTATGATGCAGTTTTATGGTAATGATATAAGACAAATTGGACTCAGTTATTTTGGGGTCATTCCATTAGTAAATTTATCTTGCATTTACTTTGAAATTATCACATCATATGATAGGAACATGCAGATACAACATGTAATCAATCAGTATAAATAAACAAGTAGATATTATTATTTTAAATACAACATATGAAAGAAAATAAAAACATTTTCGTTTTGCTGTTAAAAGAGGTAAAAGTTGTTCTATTCCATTTAACTGAAGCCAGAATGGGGGACAGGCAGTTAATGTGGAAATAGGGTATCAGGTCAAATCCAGGAAATGGAGGCCATAAAAGCCATCTGTCTTTGGAAGGTGGATACTGTCCCTGGGAGAATGGAATGCCATTACCTCCTGAGCCCATTGATTCCCAAATTTACCTGCTTTTATCAAAGGCTGCAAGCAAGGAGCTGCTAATTAATGGCTCCTGGGTCATTGCCTGGCTGATTTACTTTGGCCCTCCCCTTGCCCCATCTGCTTCTCACTTTATTTATCTCACCTGCAAAACCAGGCCTAGTCATGTAAGCAGGAAGGAGAGATAAGAGGGGAGAGAACTGGAGAACAAAAGAGAACTTAACTTATAAAAGTTGTAGGGTACACTCACTTCTTGGGACTTTAGAACATCAGCCATGGCCCCCTTCTCCCTCCAGGGAGAACTCTGTATTATTACCTTTAAATAAAACTTGCCTTGGCATGCTTCTCTAGTGTTCAAACTTCAACATTACAGGAAGCAGGACTCATTGCCAGTAAATGGCAGTATCATAACTACAGAATATGAGCTGAGACAAACTTCAAGGAGAAACTTGCCTCTATCATCACATCAAGAAATGTAAATTCTATAAAAAGAAATCCTTTTATAATAAAATCATGAAAAACAAAAGAGATAAAAAAGGAAATGTTTACTGAGAGATGACTTAAATACAGAAATATACTGTATTCCAAGTGGTTAGATTAAACAATGCAACAATAGTACTTATTACCATATTAATTTTAATAATTTATATAACAAATCAAATAGTAAGATTATTTTTGCCAAAAAAAATGAAATGTGTAAAACTTATCTAGAACAATAAACAAAAATATCTCCAAAACTATTCTTGAATAAGAGTACGTGCTCTTCAACTTACCATGGGGTTATGTCCTGAAAAACCAATTCTAATATGAAAATATCATTAAGTTGGAAATGAACTTAAATATACCTAACTCACTGAATATCACAGTTTAGCAACAAAGAACTCTGTAAAGTACTGTAGTTTAGCCCTGTGACTTCATGGCTAACCAGGAGCTGTGATTCTGCATCCCAAAGTAATATCATACTGTATATTGCCAGTCAGGGAAAAGATCAAAATTCAAATTGTGAAGTATGGGTTCTAATAATTGTGTATTGATTTTCCAGCATTGTAAAGTTGAAATCATCAGTTAGGCCTTGATGAATCAGAAATAGTTCATGTACATATGTGCAAAGGGAGGAATGAAAAAATAAATTGTTCTAGATACTAAAATGAATTAAACTAAATATTTTATATAATCTATAGCATGTCACCTCTGGGGGGAAATATAAATTCAATGAAAGAATTAATATGATCTACATATAGATCCAAATGCGAACATCTTTTATACTGTTAGGGTCCAATATCGACTGGTCCCCAATATCGAATGATCCCCAGAGTGTCAAAGTGCACACACAGTAATGCAAGACACACAACGAGATTTTATTGCAAGCTGGAGCCTGGACTGCAACAGGCCTCTCAGACCATTGCAATGACTGAGTGGGGAGCGGCCCCAAGGGGCCAGAAAGCCCTCTATTTAAGAGATTTCTAAGCATTCACACACAAAGACCTGTACATAATTGGTTAACATTTGAACAGCTAAACATTAGTCCTCCTCTTGTTGGGTCCCGCCAATATATTTGATTTTCACTGGGTACCGCCAGAACTTAACGGTCCTAGAGGAAGAAGGGAGGAGGGAAGGGGTGAATTATGCAGGAGATGAGTTGGGGCTAGCCTCCCCTGTCCTTGATAGATGAGGTTTCCAGGCAGCTGCACATTCCTCAGACAAATATCTCTTAACAACCTTGAAAAGCACAGGGGCCCAGCAATCCTGTTTGTCCTGTGTTGTCTCTTGAGGGTGCAGTCACAACTGCCTGCATCCTGGTGATTAAGAACAGTTAGCTGCACAGATATCACCCTGTTCTCAACAATACCTATGATAAAATCACATATATACAAATAAAACCAAAGACAATTTTATTATTATTTTGATATATCTATAAAATTATGAAATATCAAGTTTATCTCAGAGTTGAAAGTGTTAATTTATTACAGAGAACACTGATCTTGTTTTGCTTAACTCACTCAGAAATAATCTTTTAACAATAAAAACATCAACCAGCAGGACAGACCACACTAATCTTCAATGTCTCTACAGCTACAAAAAAAGAAAAGAAACTTCTATTTTTAAAGATTTAATTTTGTGTAGAAAAATATTAATATATAGTACAAACTAAAATGATAATAGTCAAAATATCTGCCTTCAAAATTATAATATCCCATTAAAAAAAAGAAATGTGTTGTATAACTGACATGGAGAAATAATTCACTATGAACTTTAGGGATTTCTTGGTGCCATGACACCACAAAGAAAATGATACTGATACTTATAAAGCAAGGGGGAAAAAAGCTGGTGTCTATTTTATTTTTCTCTCTAATATCTGAATATGAAGTATACAAAGAATCTCAAAGGAGATAAAACTGAAATCACATTTTCTGAAAGAGGACTTGTTAAGGCCCTCTAGAATGATGTCAGTCCTAGATTCCAGAATTTAAAAAATCACTGGAACTGTAAATGAATATTCTGTAGTCTGCAGAAATATACAATACTATGATTAATGTGTACTTGCCTTGGAATAGTAATTAGGAGAAAAGGAAATATTAGAATAAAACTCACTGATATAATGGTTCTCTTCATGAAAAATTTCAAATTGTTTTATTTGCTTGATATATATGTGTATATATATATGTGGGTGTGTGTTTATTGTATACACAAACACTCAATATAAATGTATATGTATATATTTTTTAAGTGTTACCTCATGAGATCCGGTCTATGCTTATGATTTCTGAGACAAACACTGTAGGTGACTGGACTTCATCAGATGACTTCCCAGAAGCTTGGTCACTCTCAACATCTGATCCCATTTTTTAGATATTTGTGAACAATATCTGTATTGGAAAATTAAAAAATGTTAACTTAATATGTATTTTATCCAGTTATGTAATTATCATTGCAGGTAAAATATATAGAACCAACATACAAAAATCAGATCATAACTGTGTTTTATACTCAGGGTGCGTATGTGTGCAGTTAGAGACCAAAACATTAACTCAAATATCTTTAAATAAGAAGTACTAAAAAATTCTTATACACTCTTGGACTATGAAACATTATGAAAGACACTTGCATTCAAGTCCTTATCTAGAGTTAAATAAAAATTATGGCCTGGAAATATACATTTAAACTTTTAATGAATAATAGTTACTTAAAAATAGTACTTTAAAAATTGAGCTCAAGCATTTCTTACCAATCAGTATTAAAATTTACCTTATTTCTCTATTTTTTTCTAGGTAACTTAATACTAAAAGAAGTCCAATTCATATTCCTAAGCATTTGAAAATTATAATGGAAACCACTTCTATTATAAAGAGATTCTGGAGAAATTCTATGTTGACATCTAGACAAAAAATTAATTTGGCGGCAAAAATGATGGTATTGATGATTGATTTCTAATGTCTTAAAATTTGATATCAGATACATCTACAGTCACAAAATTTTTTTCTGTCACACTTAAAAAACTATTAAAGAATTTAAACATGCCTTATTTTCTAGTAACATTTGAAAATTTTCCTTCTTCAATAAAATGTAGATCAAAATATAAAGCTTAAATATGTAAAGGTGGTTGCAAGAATGGATAGGCAATACCCAGGAAGCAAATTTAACAAAGAGGAGAACTGAGAGTCAAGAGCTCTTAAGCATAGACAGACTGTCCTTTCTTTGTGATACTGGCAGGAAAGTGCTTGGATTTAGGGCACAGTGGGATAAAAGGTGAAGACTTGGGGGTCTAAAACTTCAACTGAGTCCTCACAGAAACACCAGTCTCTTGCAAAATTATTATGAGGTAAGTTTGGTAGTCTCAGACTATGAATAAATACTTGAATGCTACCTGACACAACCAAGTTATTAGGTTATTAAAAAAATTATGATTCAAACACAACTATCATTGGTAGTTTTGATCCTATCAAGAAAAATGAAAACAAAGCAGGTTTATGTCAGAACTTTACTACTCTGTCAGGGGGGTAAGAGATTTCTTTGCTGTAGTAGTTTTTGAAGAACTAGAACACTTACTTGCTCAATTTTTGTGCATTCACTCCATAATAGATAGAGATACAATAAATTTAAATTTTTCTCATTTCCATTACACTTTCAACATTGCTTTCTTAAATCTAGACCAAGAGTCCAGTACAAGAATAGATGTTTTTGTATGATTACTGAATTAAACATGTTTTTGGTTGTTTATTTTATTTTGTTTGGTTTTGCATTTTAAATGTTATTAACCAAAGAAAAGAATATGCAACAGAGACTATAGTCCACAAAACCTAAAAATGTACTAAAAAGCCCCTGGTTTAGACAATCAACAGTCAGCCAAGCTCTGACCTGTGGTGTTTTCTAATTTCCAGTCCTCCACAGCAGACTTCACACTACCAACATAACACTGAATGTGTAACAATAAGAAGAATATGCAGTAGCACACCATCACATGGTACTTTGTAATAAATATACCACAGAAGTAACTCTTACCAAATAGATAACAATATTAAAAGCACTAAACAATCAGACATAATTACTCTTGCATATTCATTACTTTTGCTTCTGAATTTATCTTAATTATAACTTTATATGATTAAAAAATTAATAATAGCCATGTTTAACAGGCAAACTGCTGATAATTTAAGAATCATCTCTCAGTGTGAGCTGACTGCAGCACATCATTCTGTAAGGTCACACCTAAACAGGTAAAGTCTACATACATTACCCACAGATAAAAACTGCATGAGTTAATGTTCCCAAATTTCATGAAACACATCAGGAATAACCTGCCATGGCAAGGAAGAATGCAAGCAGTAGAAAAAATGCTCAGAACTTCAGTAAATATAATTATCTAATGAAACAATAAAACTGTTATGTTTAGCTGGGTGTGGTGGCACAAAACTGCAATGTTGAGGCAGGAGGATGGTGAGTTCAAAGCCAGTCTTAGCAAAATTGAGGCACTCTGTATGAACCTGACTCTAAATAAATTATAAAATAGGGCTGGGGATGTGGCTCAGTGGTCAATTTCCCCTGAGTTCAATCCTGGTACCCCAAAAAGTTTCAAGAAATTTTGAATTGTTATGTTTAAAAACATAATATTTGCAATGTCAAATCAATCATAAATTTTAAAAAAGAACCACTAGGGCTGTCATTGAGACTCAGTGGTAAACTGTGCGCCCAGCACATATGAGGCTGTTGGGTTCCCTCCTTAGCACCACATACAAATAAATAAATTAAATAAAGACCTTGTGCCCATGTGCAACTAAAACATTTTTTGAATATTTTAAAAATAGACAGCACCAACAATGATCAGGAAAGTATACAATAAATAGAAACTTCAGATATGTATTTTCCTGGATATTTAAAAAGACATAATAATAAAATAGTATTATCTGAGGTGACAATCGAATTACTCTACTAGTCTACAGTGATTATTTCAATCATTAACGAGGAATGATCCTAAATTGAGCACCACCCTAAGCTGCAACTCATTTTGTTATTCTGCATGTTCTTCTTATGGGATTTGGTTCCTTTCTGATGGACAGGTATTCAGATATTATTTCTCTGTAGTATCAAAATACCCTCTCTAGAATCTTCCATCTTTCTGATGTCCTTCCTACTCTTAAACTTGTTTTTTTAACTGGCAAAGAGAAAGCAGATAATAAGGTTGGCAGACTAAAACCTAGCAACATGCATGTTGTACAATCAGAAAGTTAAATAAAATAGACAAATAATCAAATTACTAAATCTTCCATTTCTGGGCATTGCCATGATGGAGGCAAGGCTTCCTCAAGTAACACTATGGGGTCTCCACAATGGGGGTTTCTTGAAAGTCCCTGTGTACTGGTGGAGAAAGGAATGCATGCTGTGAGATGTGGAGGCCTGCCAGTCTTCAGCACAGGCTCTGTGTTTTATAGTATTAATAATCATTCCATCACCAGCCCAAGATTCAGGATCACATGGGAAGGATTGAGAAAGCAAAGCAGAAAACTAAAGTTGTAAGAGAGATCATCACTACACATAAACTCATGTCTAGGACTATTCATACAAAGCAGTACAGTTAAAATAATTCTTATGAAAAATATTTATAAAATATTTAAATTAGCTAATATCTATCCCTTTCTCATGTAATAAAAATTAGTAGATAATCATAAAAACTAATATACTCACTTTATCCATTTATTGACTTTAACTATCAAGATTGTTTACATACATTCCTTCATGAATTCACTAACTAGTATGTGCTTTATGATAAAGCATGTTATAGAATATAAAAGATTTAATCCTTGCCTAAATAAACTTATATTCCTATTGAGAGACATCCAGAAAAGTGTGTCAATTAGTGAATTTAAAAAAAGAACTCTAGTATCATTTATACAGAGACTATGAAATTATTGTCCCAAATTTGAGATTTTAATACAAAGAATCTTTAAACAATCACAGGTCAATTACTAAGCAGAAACATTCCTAAAATATAATGCTTTAAAGTTATTTAGGCCAGGTGCAGTGGTGCATGCCTATAATCCCCATGGTTCAAGAGACTGAGGCAGAAGAATCACAAGCTCAAAGCCAACTGCAGCAACCTAGCTAGGCTCTAAGTAACTCAACAAAACCCTGTCTTTAAATAAAACATAAAAAATGCTGAGGATGTGCCTTAGAGTTTTAAGTGCCCCTGGGTTCAATCCCTGGTACCAAATATAAGTTATTTAGTTATAAGTGGCAAATAATATGAACAATACTTTGTAAACCTGTTTCAAAATTTTTGAGTATAACACTAAGAATAGAATTGCTGCTTTATATGATTTTATATTTAAATTTTAGGAAAATGGTATAAATTAATTTTGAAAATTTAAAAAAATTAAAAATTTAAAAAATCTAATGAGCTCAGAACTCTCTATTCTTGCAAGTACTTTAGAAAAAAATCTACACTTCTCTTCACTGTAAAATAATTTTATTCCTAACATCAAAAAACCTAAACTCCATAGGAAAGAATGTGATGGAAGCAATTATCAGGCACTGACCAAAAAGATGCAGAATTCTGTCAAAGCTATTAATAAAAGCAAGGGAATATGTGATATCAGATGGTGGTAGTCCTTGGTTCCTGCAATCTCTTCAATGTCTATTATGATGCCCTCAAGTATTATATCAAGTAAGTCTGTTGAAGAAGAAATTCAACAGTTTCTATTTTTTCTTCTCTACTACCTGTCAAAGTTACTATTGCAAAAGGTAATGTTATTAAAGAAAAACTATATACTATGATTAGATATTGTAAAACAATTCACCAGGTTACAAACTAAGCATGTTGTAATAAATAATATTAAAATATTTCAGAAAATATACAATTAGTCTAAAATATAACTACTTCTCAAAAAGTAGATTAATTTTCTTGATTCATAGCTTTTATTAAAAGGATGTATGACTTGTAGTCATTAAGGACTCATTAAGGATGTCCTGGGGTTGAGGTTGTGGCTCAGTGATAGAGTACATGACTTGCATGTGTGAGGCACTGGATTCAATTCTCAGAACCACATATAATTAATGTATAAAGGTTGATCAATAACTAATTTTTCAAAAAGAATATGTCCTACCAAATGTTGTGGTACATGCTTAAAATCCCAGAGGCTTGGGAGGCTGTAGCAGAAGGATTGTGAATTCAAAGCCTACCTCAGCTTCTTAGTGAGGCCCTGAGCAACTTAGCAAGATCCTTTCTCAAAATAAAAAAATAAAAAGTAATGGGGATGTTTCTCAGTGATGTAGCACTCTTGGGTTCAATCGCTGGTAAACGCCCCCCCCCCAAAAAAAGAAAAAGTGTCCCAAGTCAGGTACAGTGATCATGCTACCTGGGTAATTGAAGTAGGAGGATCACCAAACAAAAAGTCAGCAATTTACCAAGACTGTTTCAAAATGAAAACTAAAAAGAACTAGGTATAGAGCCCAATGGTAGAGTAGCCCTGGGTTCAATTCCCAGTACCACCCCTCCCCCCTCTGAGAAAAATTGTCCCATAAACCACCTATGAAGATGCATCCTGTGCTTATTTTATTTCTGAATATCACTGGCAAACATAATGGCAAGACTTTTTCTACCTTAAAAATGAACACACTGAGTTGGGCATGCTAACAAGGATCTCAAGTTCAAAGGTTGCCTTAGCTACATAGCAAGGTCCTAAGCAATTTAGCAAGACCCTAAACAAATTACCAAGACCCCATCTCAAAGTCCTAAAAAGGGCTAGAGATGTGACTCAGTGGTGAGGAACCATTAGGACCATTCCCTGGTATAAAACAAACAAACAAAAAATGCCCCCGAACACAGTGGATTTAAGTAATACCAAGAATTCAATGGGTTTCTGAAAGAAAATTAGAATTTTGTTTCAGGTATCTAGCAGATATCAACTTGCAAGAAAAATAGAAGACTATAAATAAATTTTGGAATTCGATAAAAGGCAACTGTTCCCCTCCTCCATGTAACTATATCCAAATTAGCATTTTAAATTTCCAACTAGCCTATCCTCCTGTCCCACATTAAACACAAACAGCTGCTCTCAGTGAAGTCTCAGCAGAAACTAGGAGGTCTGGGACAATAGATACAATGCTGTAGACTTTGAAGCAAAGAAAACTAGACTGTAAAGTATTATTCTGCCAACATGATGGATATCCTTCAGTAAATAATGACCCTTTAGAGAAAAGGAAATATGGTATTGGAAGTCTTGGGTAGAATAAATGACTTCCCTGGAGTTATCCAACCAAGTGTTTCAGCATATCAAATCCCAACCCATAACTTCTGACTTAAATGAATATTCCTTTCCTCTATGCCTTTCCCTCTCTCACAGCACAAGCATTTACATGCAATGCAAGGGGTGAGTGTGACCATGTTTTGCTGCTGCCACAAATCTCTACAGCAGAATCTCTGGCACAGTGAGGAAAGGCTTGCCAAGTAATCTGTGTGTCATGACACACTGGCAGCCAGTCATGTAAGCTCCTTTATGGTAATTATAACATTCCTTGGGGTATTATCATTTTGTATATGTAGACTTGTTCTAAAAATGTGACTCAGTTTACATTTTAATTAATTCAATTTAACAAGCTCTTTATTTTATATCATCTGTGTATTACTACTTTGATTTGTAAAAAGGACTGTCACATGCATGAAACATTATATGCCTACCTACTCTATGTGCTCAATACTACAGATAGAATCTGTGACAAACATAAAATTGAAAAACAATAAATTTATTCATGGTGAACCTTAGAATTTAGTAGAGAGTCAATATGCATATATTGCAACCATAAACAGATTTTACAAATGTTCTATGCATTTTTCAGCTGCATTAACTCAGGTTATTAAGACTAGCAAAAATATTTAAATGTGAATTTAAATGTCAAAATAGTTACTTTAACAATTAGGATAATATTATGCCAATATATCATTGTTTATAAACTAGTAAAAAACAGAAATGTGGGATGGAATAATTCATTACGACTTGAGACAGGCATAGTAACAATGTTGGAGTGAAAGAAGAATATTCAAGTGAGCAAGAGAAAGTTATACAATGTTATGTTTCCTAAAACCCAGGGAATGAGAGAGAGAAATAAAAGGTCATTATTATGACTTTATGTAGGCAGTAAATTCACATTGTTTATAAAGTAATTAAATGGGGGAATCATCATCTTCATCCCAATATGTACTATTAACTTTACTGCTGTTTTATTCAATAGTCATTTGTTCAGATAACTCACATAATGATTTAACAATATTCTGGCATCCTCAAAGAGTGAGGGGATAGAATTCTCTTAAATTTTCTCATCCTATCAATTGAATGTGGCTGGAAAAATTCTGAAAGAATGAAAATGAAAGTGAACTCTCAATATTTTACTGCTCAAGAAATCAATGTCATTCTGCATTTCCTGGGAATCTTCAAAATAGGAATATGATGAATACTAATCAGGAACATTTTACTTTGCCAAACATCACAAATTCAACCTTTGTTCTAAAAGATGCTATATTTAATTGGCATTATTAAAATTGCAGAAATTTTGCATAATTAGAATTCAATCATAATAATTAAATTTAGAAGGATTGGAAATTTTCTTAAAATGTACTTTCTAAAATATCTATTCCTACAAATCACAATCACATAGGAACCAGTCAGTAGATATCTTCAGATATAACCATGGGTTAGGAGAGGATAAAGAGGAAAGGATAAAGAATAATCTTTGACCTTTTACTCTCCCATTTTTATGTATTAGAAAATTTTTCTCAAGAAGTTCCCTGGTCCAAGTCAGGCAAATAACAAATAATTAGACTTAAAAATAAGATTGCCATTGACCTTAGCCTCCACAGTATAGTATCTCTGAAATCAGGATGTACTTTCACAATTAATAGGATGTCAAATTATAATTGAGAGAATTTTTTCTTTCTTAAACATACATAAATGAATGATACAATTCATGGTGCAGTTCTTACAAATGATGAAACAATTTACTTGTTCACAAACCCATTTCTTCACCAATTTACCCATCAATTGTTACTGATTTACTTTCTGGCTTACAATGAGCAGCTTACCAGATCACCAGTTATACTACAAGCATTATCTACATAAGAGTAAGGTTCTCATAAACTCCTTTATGCTTGGACTGGGGTTGTGGCTCAGTGATGGAGTGCTTTCCTGGCATATGTGAGACACTGATTTCAATCCTCAGTACCAGCATAAAATAAATAAGCAAAATAAAGGAATTAGTATCTATCCTACAACCAACATTTAAAAAAAACTCCTTTAGGCTAAAATACATGTCTTTACCAACAACCTCTGTTTACTTATTTCTGTCTGTTTTGCTTATTGTCTCATTCTAAGGCTCTACTCTAAGTAGTTGAGGTTGCTGAACAGATGAACTCTGCATAAGATACTAGTTATGTAATTATCTTTGTTTGCTTAGAGACTGAATGGAGAGTATCATGTACAAATTTACAAGTAGCAATAATTTTGTTCCTTACCATCTCCATGTTATATTTACTATACATTTCTAAATAAACACTACAAGAAAAATCTAAAACCACACACATTGAAATAGCAAGAATTACAACTACACTGTAATAAAAACATTTTTTACTCCTAAGCTCTAAAATAGGAGATGGACTTTGGTATATTATTGAAAAGACTTCATGCCTAGCTTGATTTGGTTATAACACCAAAATTACAAGTATATTCTGCTGAATATTTTCTATTAATCTATCTTTTAGATTATTATTCCTCTTTTCAACTGTATATAACCTGCAATTAAACATATCTATTGCATTCTTAATTTTAGTACTACATTTTTTCTGTATCAAAATATCCTTTTCTATAGATTCCACTTCTATAGTAAAATTTTCAATCTCAGCTTACATTTTCATAACTAGATTAGCTATCATACTTTAATGCTTCTGTAACTCCCAAGTCTGTGTAATCTGTATCAAGACTATTTGATGCTTTGAACTGTTCGTATTCTTGTTTTTTTTTTTTCTCTTGGTCTTACTGTACACCTAGCAATTTTTTATTGACTGCCAAGCACTCTATGTGAATGATTTTATGAAATGCCTATAGGGAAAACATACAGATTCTAGATGCTGTTACCTTCTGCCAAAGAAAATTTAATTCTTTTTTAGAGGGAAGTCAAAGTAGATGAACAGATCAACTCATTCCAATCAGGAACAGAGAGTGCTTGAGTTTGAACACTATTAAAAAGATTTGCCTGCCTGTGGTTTGTCCTCACTCTTATGATACTGCTCTTCAACAGATTCTACTGTAACCTGAGCCAGAACAACAAACTATCAAAAGCTCCATGCAAATTCTCCAGTTGCTTTCTGCTTATCTTTTATACCATACTCAGCTTTTATTCTTTTTCTCTGCACAGTTAAGAGTTAGAAAACACAAGAGAAAACCCAGTACAGAATGAGTCTGTATCCTTCTCTCCTGACTCTTAACTGACTCAGCAGCTCTACAATGCCTTCAAAAGGATTTTAGTTTCCTAGCACTTCTTGTAGTTTTAGCAGAAAATTTAGTCTTCTACAAGTTACTCCTTCATAGGCAAAAATGGAGATTTGGATGTGGATTTAAAGATAACCTAACACAGGTATTTTACCAGGCAAGGAGTTAGTCAGTGAAGTCAAAAGTTGAATCCAGAAGGAAACCCAATTAGTATAGTTCTGTCCTAAATGGTATCTCATATCTGACTGTCAAACTTATCAAGCTACCTTCATAGTCAGTCATCAATGCCATCCATTTAAACATACTAAATATTTAAGATGAACTAAGCTATGTCATTCTCATCTCTCTAGATGAGTCTGAAATAAGACTTTACCCTAGAGACCCTAGAAAGAGTCCCTCTAGCAAGCCATCAAGCATGGTAATTTTGTTGACCCCAACAGAGACATCAAGAAATCTATACTCTACAAAAGTCCTAAGAGCTGATAGCTTATAACCAACAACTTCTTAGCAAACTTTTAAACACACGTCATATGGTTACTGATGTCTAACCAACTTCATAGACATCATTTCAGAATCTGGGCATACAAGTATTTTTTTTTTTTTTAACTGGGACAAGCCTATTTCAAAATTTTTGAAAACTGGAACCTGCCTATTATTCATAATAATAAATAAGAATAAAATTAAGAAAGTATAACAGAAATGTTTATATCACATGGTAACAGATCAATTATATATGGATTCAGTATACATTATAGCATAGAGTCTGGCTATTTGAAACAGTACTCAATAGTCAAATGTGGCTAATGAGTATCTGAAAGAAGTTAGTACAAACTGAATTGTGACATAAATGTAAAATACATATCAAATTTCAAAGACTTAGTAGAAAAATAATATAAAATAATTCAATAATTGTAATGAATATCACAGGAAAAGAAAATAAAAATGGTAGCTGCTGGGGTAAAAAGTGAAAAGAGAATTACTGATTACCTGGTAGAGATCTGTAGTTTTACAAGATAAAAAGAATTCTCAGAGACAGATAATGGTGATGGTTGCAAAACAACATGAAGTATTTTCATGATAACAAACACAATAATGGTTAAGTTGGTACATATTAAATGTATTTTTAAAAAACTAAAAACACTTAGGTGCCTAGGACAGTAATAAGCATTTGTTATCTCACAAAATTTTAACTTTAATTAAAATTAATTGTTTCACTGATAATGCAGAAAAGATACTTTGAATATATTTAAGTGAAATACATTACTAAATTAAATCCATCTTTAAGAAAATTTTTTAAAAATACATGTTCAAAAACTTCCTAGAGAGGACAGAAAAAGTCCTTCCCAAGTTGAGTTCATTTCTCAGTGAAAAATATAAGGGTTGTGTGTTTAGCTAAATATTTCCCAAGAATCAAATCAATAATGTTAGATTGGGACTACAGAGTTGGGTAGTGGAAAAATGAGTTTCAGATATTAACAGATTCAGATGTAGCAAAAGTGCAAAATGTTTGAGTACTCCATGTAAAAAGGATGAGGGAGAAAAATAATAATGACAGAAACAGGAAAAATTTAATTTATAGTAGTCCACATGGAAATAACTTTGATAGTTGCTATTATTTTATTTTATATGAAATAATTTCATTTTATAATAATGACAGAAACAGGAAAACCTTCATTTATACTACCCACATGGAAATAACTTTGATAGTTGCTATTATTTTATTTTAGATGAAACAACATTATTTTAGACATGCAAGAAAAGCTATTTCAGGATCTACTTATTTAAAGCAAGCAGCTGGGTATAGATAACAAAAGCAACAACTTGTTACAGCTGAGCACACAGCATCCAAAGCAAACAGGCTAGCCCCTGAATATAATTACTTTTTAAGGGAACTGTGACCACAAAATATGTTTCTTACATGAAGAACTGTACATTACTTGAAAGTATTCAAATGATGTCTTGATTTGAACCATACATCCCAAGAACTTCATGTTTTTATTTATATGGTTCTACTGTGGGGATGTGGGGATATTTTGGGAGAAAAAATGAATAATGGAGGGTGTGGAGTAGATCAAAATAACCACTGAGTGAATTGGACTGCAGTTTTTATTTATGAGACATCCTTATTTTTTATGCCAGAGTGGTTGCAAAATAAAAAAAAATAATAATAAATATATTTTGTTTACAATATATAAACATTTCGGTATTGAGATGCCATGAGAATTTTTGAACTACATAAATAAGTTCAGTATTGATACATGGAAAGGGGTATCACTGAGCAATATATAGTGTAGAAGAGATTTCTAACATAGCTTTCTGAAAGTTCTTAAAGAGAATGATCAGTATCATAATATAGTACAAATGTGATTCAATAAATATGGCACTACAAAATTTCTTAACTGAAAGTTGTAATATTTTACATGAGTACAAATTAATTTTAGCTTCTTGTGTTATTTAAACATACTCTTATGTGGTACATTAGAACATTCTAATTCAGTTTGCAAGAAAATCACACTATAGTTTTGCTTTGTTTTTTGTTCCCCTTCAACAATTGAAGACTGAACAGCACTAAATACTATGGCACTCTTTACTTGGACAGATTATGTCATTCAAATTCTCTTTAGTAAGCAATAATGAATACTATGTTTTCTCTTATAAAATAATCACAGATGCTTCATTACTTGTAACATGCATGTGCTATAGATGAACTATTACTCAAAACATTCACATGTCATAACTTATCAGAAGAATAAAATATATCAAGATTATATATAGAATGAAATAATACAGGAAAGATGAATGCAAACAAGAAAACATAGAATTGTAATGATACTGGCTCTGAAGTATTCTATTATTATTTTACAAGATAGTTATCAAGGTGAGAATATTTTTTTTCATAAATATTTCAACTCCCTATTTCCTCTGCAAAATTTTGCATATTTGTTGAGTCTTCACTTAGTGCACAGGGACTTTAAAATATTCATGATGTGACTCCTATAGTAGATAAGCTTGCTCAATTGCTTTAAAAACATTTTTCTTGGATGTTTTCTTAATCTTCCCTCCCAAAAGAAACTCATCCAAAATAAAATAAGTCTTCTCAAAATGAAAGATGATAACAAGTTCACAACACTGTCAAGTAATTTACACATAACAGTTAGTTATTTCCAGACTACTTGATTCATTTTCCTTATCCTCAATAGCACAGCAAAAGGCAGACTAAAATATCTTTTGAAAATGATCTTCAGATCTCACCACTCAAGGAAGCACATTTGGGTTTCCTTGACAAATGATTTGAAAAAGTTCTCATGTGATATTTTCCTTCTCTTTGTATGACATTGGGACATACCATTTCAGTAGTCTACACTTGATCTAACAACTGAAAAACAACATACACTGCATGGTAACTGCTGGACATGGACATGGTGATGTTTAGCAGGGGTGACTGAAGGGAAGCCCCTGGAAATGTGCTAAGGAAAAGAAGCCATGCTGCTGTGGTGAGGCAGATTTCAAGAGATGAAAAATTTGACAGAGTGCATTGAACAAAAATGAAGATGGGTTTATATGGGAAAAGATATCTAATTAGAAAAATAGGAAGAAGTTAGAAAATGCACAGGACATTAGGATTTCAGAACATAGTGCCAATAATTTTTGGGTGTCACATGTGCTTAATTTTCATAAGAAGGTTTATGGATTTTCACACCATTTTAATATAAAAAAGAGAGCTCTGTAAATGTATTTCTTAGTGTGGATGAGTCTCTTCATCCCTATCTCCAGCACATACACAGAGACAATTATAAACTCTAGACAAAGGAACAAAAGGAATCCTACCTGAAAATGCTAAAAAGGACTAAGTCAGAACACTTCAACATGTCGGCTTAGGACCAGACTTCCTCAACAGGACTCCCATAGCACAAGAAATAAAAGCAAGAATTAATAACTGGGATAGATTCAAACTAAAAAGCTTTCTCTCAGCAAAGGAAACTATCAGCAATGCAAAGAAAGAGCCTACAGAGTGGGAGAAAATCTTTGCCAATCATACTTCAGATAGAGCGCTAATCTCCAGAATCTATAAAGAACTCAAAAAACTCTACACCAAGAATGTAAATAATCCAATTGACAAATGGGCTAAGGAAATGAATAGACACTTCACAGAAGAAGATGTACAAGCAATCAACAAACATATGGAAAAATGTTCAACATCTCTGGTAATAAGAGAAATGCAAATCAAAACCACCCTAAGATTCCATCTCACCCCAATTAGAATGGCAATTATCAAGAATACAACCAACAACAGGTGTTGGTGAGGATGTGGGGAGAAAGGTACACTCTTACATTGCTGGTGGGGCTGCAAATTAGTGCAGCCACTCTGGAAAGCAGTGTGGAGATTCCTTAGAAAACTTGGAATGGAAACACCATTTGACCCAGCTATCCCACTCCTTGGCCTATACCCAAAGGACTTAAAATCAGCATATTACAGAGATACAGCCACATCAATGTTCATAGCTGCTCAGTTCACAATAGCCAGATTGTGGAACCAACCTAGATGCCCTTCAATTGATGAATGGATAAAGAAAATGTGGTATATATATACAATGGAATATTACTCAGCCATAAAGAATGATAAAATTATGGCATTTGCAGGCAAATGGATGAAACTGGAGAATATCATGCTAAGTGAGATAAGCCAATCTCAAAAAACCAAAGGAAGAATGATATCGCTAATAAGTGGATGATGACACATAATGGGGGTGGGAAGGGTTAGTGTTGGGGTTGGAGTTGGGTTTAGGGAGGGGGGCAGGAATGGAGGAAGGAAGGACTGTATAGATGGAGGGGAAGGGTGGGAGGGGAGGGGGGGAAGGGAAAAAATGGCAGAATGAATCAAACAACATTACCCTATGTAAATTTATGATTACACAAATGGTATGCCTTTACGCCCTGTACAAATAGAGAAACAACATGTATCCCATTTGTTTACAATAAAAAGAAAATAAAAAAAAAAAAAAACCACAGTGAGATACCACTTGAAAAAAAAAAAAAAAGAACACAGAATAGAGGTCCATTTAACACTTTGAAAAAGGCAATGTCATGTCATTGGGATGGGAACTGGTTTTCCTTCCTCTTTTTGCTTAAGAAGAGGCCACAGACTGGTGGGTACAAAAACATCTTTAAAGAAACCTGCATCCTGGGTTCATGAAAACCCAGAAAGCAGAGAGTTAATCCCCAGATCATGGAAAGTGAGAGGTGATGCCAAAAAGGAGAAAACCTGATAGTGGGGACCCTAATTCTGTGGATACCTTTGGCCTACTTCTCTTTCTAACAACTGAAGAAGACATTTGTGGACAGATGGGAAACAAATTAAATCTAACAGACCTGAGCTCTGAAGATCCATGTGGGGGAATTTTCTGATGACTGACCTAATGACAACTTAAAGAATCTAAACTGTGAGGCTAAGTCATGAACAAAACATGGCAAATGTGTGTGTGTGCATGTTTTGGGGATGTGTATACAACAGTTGATCCAGGGAAGTGGAAACTGCCTTATAAAAACAAATTAAAAATGAGAAATAAATCAAAATGATAGAAAATAAAAATCGTATCTCTATAACTTTGAATATAAATGCCATAATTCATCAATCAAAAGGCATCAGATAGAGTGGACATGAAGTCAAAGTTAATCAAAAAGAACAAAGAATGCTGTATCATACCACTTAAGGGAATTATACATCAATAAGACATACAAATTACAAATATCCATGCCCCCCAAAATGGAGCATCTACATATATCAAACCTTTCTCAATTTCAAGAATCAAATAAACCAAAACACAATAATATTGGGTGATTTTAATATATCCCTATCAACTACTGGTAAATCCTCCAACCAAAAACTAAATAAAGAAGGTTTAGAAATATACAATACGATTAATAATTCAGACATAACTAACATAGAATATTTCATCTGTTAGTGAATGAATACACTTTTTTCTCAATAGCACATTGATCCTTCACTAAAATAGATCATAATTTAAACCACAAAGCAACTCTGTGTAAATACAAACATAGTGCTAATACCTTGGACTATATCAGATCATAAAAGAAGGAAATGAGAAATCAATAATAAAAAAGAGAGGTTACCCTGACAACTGGACAATAAAAACTACACTATTGAATAGATAATGGACAACTGAAGAAATCAGTGATGAAATTAAAAAAATACATACAGGTAAATAAGAAAAGTGACACAGCAAATCACAATTACTGGGACACTATGAAGGAACTTCTAAGAGAAAAGATTATTGCATTATGTTCATTTGATAAAAGAATAGAAAATTCTAACTAAATAACCTAAATTACATCTCAAAGCCTAAGAAAAGAACAAATCTATACCAAAACAGTAGAAGACAGAAAATAATTAAAATCAGTACCAAAATCCACAAAGTTGAAACAGAAAATTTAAAAAGTAAATGAAACACAAAGTTGCTTCTTTGAAAAATTAATAAAATTAATAAACACTTAGCCAAGCTAATGAAGAAAAGAGAAAACTCAAATTACTAAAATTTATGATGAAAATATCACCACAGATACTACTAAAATGCAGATGATAGAAACTATTGTGAAAATCTGTAATTTAATACAATAGAAAATCACAAAGAGATGAACAAATTTCTAGAGAAATATGACCTACACAAATTAAAGTAGGAGGACACTGAATATTAAGCACACCAATTTCAAGCAATGAAATAGAAGATGCCATCAAAAACCTACCACAAAAAAATGAAAAATCCCCAGAACCAAATAGATTATCAGCCAAGTTCCTTCAGACCTTCAAAGAAGATTTTACCCCAATATTTCTCAAATTATTCCATGAAACAGAAAAGGGGGAAACACTTCAAAACTCATTCTATGATCCTAGTTTCGTCCTGATACCAAAACCAAAGATTCATCAAGGAAAGAAAACTTCAGACTAATGTCCCTGATGAATATAAATGCAAAAATTCTAAAGAAAATACTGGCAAATTCCATACAAAATCATTTTAAAAAGAAGAGTACAATGATCAAGTGAGTTTCATGTCAGGAATGCAAGGTGGTCCAACATACATAAATCAATAAAATAATTCATTACATCAATAGATTAAACACAATAATCACATGATTATCACAATAGACAAAGAAAAAACATTTGACAAAATTTAGCATCCATTCATACTCCATATACTAAATAAATTAGGGATAGTTGGAACATTCCTCAATATTGTAAATGCTATATATGCTAAACCCAATGCCACTATCATTCTAAAGGGAAAAAAATTAAAATTTTTCCTTTAGAAACTGGAACAAGAGAGGGATGCCCTTTTATTTTACTCAATTTAGTACTTACAAACCTCACTGGAAAAATTAAACAAAAGAAATGAAAGTGATATGAATAGGAAAAGAAGATCTTAAATTATCTCTATTTGCCAATGACATGATTCTATATTTAGAATACCCAAGAACTCCACCTAAGGGCTTCTAGAATTCATTAACAGATTATGCAAATTAACAGATTTATAATTAACACCCAGAAACCAATTGTGCTCCTATATATCACTGATGAATCAGCTGAAATGAAATGAGAAATCTCTCCCATTCATAATAGTCTCAAAAAATGTTCAGGTATCAATGTAACAAAAGAGGTGAATGACCTCTACAATGAAAGCTACAGAACATTAAAAAAAAGTAATTGAAGAACTTAGAAGATTGAAAGATCTCCCACGTTCTTGGATAGGCAGAATTAATATTCCAAAATGGCCAAATTACCAAAAGCATTATAGAGTTTTAACTCAATTCCTATAAAAATTCTAATGATTTTTTTTCATAGAAATAGAAAAGTCAATCATGAAATTTATTTGGAAAAACAAGTGGACCTCAATAACTAAAGCAATCCTTATTAGGAAAGTGAAGCAGGAGGCAACACAACATTACACCCTAAGTTATACTACAGAGCTATAGTAACAAAAACAGCAAGCTATTGGCACTAAAACAGACATGAAGACCAACAGGATAGAAAACACAGAAGCAAACCTACATATATGCAGTTAACTCATTCTAGAAAAAGGTGCCACAAACACATTACTGTTCAGCACATGATGCTGGGTAAACTGGAAATCCATGTATAGTAAAATTTATTCTCTATCCTTCAGCCTGCACAAAACTCAACTCAATTTAGGTCAAGGATCCAGACATTAGAAGAGATTGTTTACCTCACAGAAAAAAAAATAGAGGACAAATTGTCCACCATTTTAGCATAGAAACTGACATCCTCAACAGAATTTCTAAAGCATAATAGGTAAAATCAAGAATCAATTAAATGCATGACATCAAACAAATATTCCTCACAGAAAAGAAAAAAAGAATGTGATCAGAATGCCTACAGAATGGGAGAAATCTTTCCTACCTGTGCTTCAGGACAGCATTAAACTCTAGAATATATAAAGAACTCAAAAAAACTTAACACACACACACACACACACACACACACACACACACAACACATACATACAATAATCCAACCATTAAATGGGCAAAGGAATTTATCAGCTACTTCACAAAAGAAATACAAATTGTCATCAACTATATGAAAAAATGTTCAATATCTCTAGCATTTAAAGAAATGCAAATCAGAACTACAATGAGGTTATCTCCCACTCCAGTCAGAATGGCAAATATCAAAAATACAGGTAATAACTGTCGGGGTTTCCGGGACCCCCAGCCTTTGGGCATGGTCAAGATGGCGCCTGACGCTGAGCCAAAAGAGGCCAGCTATACAGTAAACAACCAGCGAATTCCAATGATTGGCTAGTTAACGATGTGATTAGAGCATTCCCCCCTCGTGTACCTATCCTATGTTTGCAGCTGTCCGCGGTTTACCTCGTGTACTTTCCCCTGATTGGTTGAAGTGTATATAAGCCTGGTGGGTGGGAGAGTAAAGGGTCTGAAGCGGCAGAAGTGGCAGAAGCGGCAGAAGGGGCAGAAGGGGCAGAAGCGGAAGAAGCGGCGAAGGCGGAGGCTGAAGCTGAGCTGGAAGCTGGGAGTGCGCGGAAGCTGGAAGAAGCTGGGAGAAGGGAAGCTGGGAGTGCGCGGAAGCTAGGAGTAAGAGAAGTGTACGAGAGGGACTGTGCACAATAAACTTCCAAAGCTTCAGACGTTTGTCATGTCTCTGCGGGCAGAGGGAGCATGATAACTGGTGCCGAAACCCGGGACATGAAGGGAAGATGAAGGCCTTATAAAAGAAAACGAGGTAAGATATTTGAAAAATTTTTTTTTTGTATACAAGTTAAACCGGTTATAAAAAAGTTAAAGGGTGTCAGGATGTGCCATCGGCGGTCCTGGGGACACGCGGAATGCGGTCCGGTTGAAAGGTATCGGGATCCTGACGCGTAGAACGCGGGTATCGGGACTCGCCATCAGCGGTCCTGATGCGTAGAACGCGGGTTGAAAGGTATCGGGACGTGCCATCAGCGGTCCTGACACGTAGAACGCGGGTTAAAAGGTAACGGGATCCTGACGCGTAGAACGCGGGTATCGGGACGCGCCATCAGCGGTTCTGACACGTGGAACGCGGGTTGAAAGATATCGGGATGCGCCGTCGGCAGTCCTGACGCGTGGAACGCGGTCTAATTAAAGTGAAAGTAGAAACACGTTTGAAGCGGTCCAATTAGGTAGTACGTGAAAAGCCGCTATAAAAATTCTAATGCACACTTGATAGTTTTCCTTTCAGTAATCTCGTTGCTCCTGGCAGCTAGGCCACTGTTTGTTATTGTAATTGCCATAATTAAAGCCATTCAAATTAGTAACAATGGGGTCTGAATGCAGCAACCCCTCAGGGAACTATTAAAAAACCATGAGACACCATTATTCAGAATGCAGCAACCCCTCAGGGAGAAACACTGGGGAAGGACTAGAAAATAAGGAAACCACTGTATGATCATATGTTCAAACCCTAGTAGAAATAAGCCCAGGGCTTATAGAAGAAAAGCTGCTCAGTGTGCCACAAGGGGGATCTTCATGAACAGGATCTAATAGTAACAGAAAAGAATGCTTAAAGAGAATAAAGTGAGGAAAAATTGAGTGGTGGTGACCTAGAAAATAATTGCTCAAAAAATATAAGAACAAGGGAAAAAAGGGAACTAAGTCTAACACAAAGAACCCCCAAAAAGAATAACCAAGTGGTAGTGAAAACTTAAGAACAAGGGGAAAAGGTAGGAGAAACCTAAGACTAATAGAAAGAGCTTCAAAATCTGTAGAACCTGCCCGTATTTGAGGAGCAAATGGAGATACCATCAACCATTAAAAAAACGTTAAAGAGGCAGTTAAGACTATTTGGAGACAGGTATGCAGAGCAGTGTTATCTGGAGGACAATGTCTAATTGGAGAAGCTCAGTGGCAAGAAATAACTGTTGAGACTGCTTGCAGAAACACAGTGGCAAGGTTTCCCAATAGAAATGTTAATAGGAGAAGGCCAATACGCTTCAATAGATGCACAAAATCAGCAGCAAGGAGATAATGCCCTAACAAAAGAGATAACTATAGTAAAATCTGTTACACCTTATGCCCCAGGGCTATGTCCAAGATGCAGAAGAGGAAGTCATTGGAATAGTGCCTGTCAGCCTATTAGAGATAGGGAGGATAATTTCCTAGGGTTGAATCCTGAACTTCAAAAAAACGGGAGACAGGGCCCTCCCCGGGGCCCGCAACAAATATACGGGGTAATTCAACAAGTTCTCCGACGGTGGTATCCTCCCACAGAGAAGGGGAGTGCAGAGCCACCTCAGGAAGTGCCAGATTGGACATCTGTGCCACCTCCAGACTCATACTAACCCCAGATATGGGGGTGCAGATGATTGATACTGATTGGCATGAAAAAATCCCACAGAACAGTGTAGGACTATTACTAGGTAGAGGTTCCTCAACACTAAAAGGACTTATAGTACACCCAGGGGTTATTGATCCTGATTTCACTGGACAAATAAAAGCCTTGGTCTCTTCACCAAAAGGAATTACGGTCATCTCTCCAGGGGATCGCATTGCACAAATGCTTATATTGCCCAGTCGACATTCTTTGTGGCCCAGTAAAAATACAAATAAAAGACAAGGAGGTTTTGGATCAACAGGAAACACTTTAATAAACCTTACTATGGATATGGGACAGAGGCCCCTCCTAAAATTAAAAGTGGGAAATATGGAATTTACAGGTTTATTAGATACGGGAGCAGACAAAAGTATTATCAGCGCAATGGTCTGGCCAAAGCACTGGCCATTGATCACAGCAGCTCAGAGCTTGAGAGGCTTAGGAGTAGCAGAAAGCCCCAATCAAAGTGCTTCCTCATTATCGTGGAAAGATACAGAGGGACACACAGGAATATTTCAGCCATATGTCTGTAATGTTCCTATTAGCCTATGGGGACGAGACGTCCTGCAGCAAATGGATATGAAACTCACCACTGATCAGATTTACCAAGGGACTCCTGTAAGAAATATGTTACAAAATATGAACTATGATGATAAAAAAGGATTAGGAAGACATAGTCAAGGATCTACCCAACCACTGCCTTTACTTCCACCAAAAAATGATTCTCATGGATTGGGTTTTTCCTAGGGGCCACTGATAAACCATCAATCCCTATAATATGGAAAGATGATAAGCCTCGCTGGATTCCACAGTGGCCCCTAACAAAAGAGAAGCTAGAGGCAGCTCATAAGTTAGTACAAGAGCAGGTACAAGCAGGTCATTTACAACATTCTACCTCTCCTTGGAATACCCCAATATTCTTAACAAAGAAAAAATCAGGAAAATGGAGGTTATTACATGATTTAAGAGCCATAAATGAACAAATGTACCCTATGGGACCCATCCAATGTGGACTCCCTCTTGTCACTGCACTACCAAAAAATTGACCTACTATTATTCTGGATTTAAAAGATTGCTTTTTCTCTATACCCTTACACAAAAATGATTGTTGGAGATTTGCTTTTACTTTGCCCTCTCTTAATCACACTCAGCCTGACCAGAGATTCGAATGGACCATGTTGCCTCAAGGTATGGCTAACAGTCCTACTATATGTCAAATATACGTAGATAAAGCATTAACAACTACTAGACAAAAGTTTAAGAGATTGTTGATTTATCATTATATGGATGACATACTTATTTGCCATCCAGAAAAAGAAGTTTTGTTAGAAGCATTACAATTTATAACTCAAGCATTAGAAAAGAGAGGACTAATGATAGCTCCTGAAAAATTACAATTAGAGGAGATCCAAGAATATCTGGGTACAAGGCTCACTGCTACTACAGTCAGACCAACAAGGTTGACCATCAGGACAGATCAATTGAATACCTTGAACGATTTTCAGAAACACTTAGGTGACATTAACTGGATCAGATCCTATTTAAAATTATCCACAGGGGAATTAAAACCTTTATTTGATATATTAAAAGGTAATCCTGACTTGAATTCCCCTAGGAAACTTACTCCTGAAGCACGGATATCCTTACAGCTAGTAGAGAATAGACTTCAGTAGTGTTACGTTGATCATTGTGATCCTACTCAACCATTAAGTTTAATCATAATCTCAGAGAAGCATACCCCTTTTGGCATAGTTTGGCAAGGAGGACCTCTGCAAAGTATAAATCTCCCTAGCTCTCCGGCTAAAACATTGCAATCATATCCCCAAGCTATTGCTCAGGTAATATTCAAGGGAATAGAATCTTGCATTACTGTTTTTGGAATCCATCCGTCTATTATTATAACTTCTTAATCCACTCAGCAAATTAAATGGTTAATTAATAATGATGATGATTGGTCAGTATTATATTGTTCCACTTCAGCTCAGTTCGATAACCATTATCCCCAACATCCCTGGATTCAATTCTGTAAAAATACTCCCATAGTTTTTCCAAAAGTGACTAGTGTCCAGCCTCTTAAAGACTGTGTAACCATTTTTACTGATGGCTCCAAAAATGGAGTAGGTGCAGTACTTATCAGTAAACAACTTCACACCATAATAGTTCCACCCAACTCCGCACAGGTTACTGAACTTGCAGCTGTAATATTAGCCTTTAAATTAGCAGATAATCAGTCATTCAACCTTCTATCTGATAGCTTATATATCGTTAACGCTTTACAGGTTCTTGAAACGGTACCTCGTATTTCTTCCATGTCCACGGTAGCTTCTTATTTTATTACGCTACAAAACCTTATCCTACAGCGTAAACATCTATTCTATGTAGGACATATTAGAGCTCATTCTAATTTACCAGGACCTTTGGCCAATGCTAATGACTTGGTAGATTTGGCCACCAAATCGATCTTTGTTTTTTCCATAGAGGAACAAGCAAAACTCTTTCATGAAAAATTTCATGTAAATTCCACTACTTTGAGCAGAAAATTTCCTATATCTAAATGTATGGCTCGACAAATAGTAAAAAATTGTCAACATTGTGCTCCTTTAATCCCAGTACAATCCTTTGGAGTTAACCCCAGGGGATTGCTGCCTGGTCATATTTGGCAGATGGATGTAACCCATATTTCTGAATTTGGTACTGTTAAGTATGTACATGTGTCAGTAGACACTGCTTCAGGGGTCATTATGGCTTCCGCTCATTCTGGAGAAAAGGTAAAAGATGTCATTCAACACTGCCTACAAGCATTTGCTGGCTGGGGCATACCTAAAGTTATTAAAACAGATAATGGTCCTGCTTATACTTCCAAAAGCTTCCGGTTGTTTTTACAAACATTTAACATCCAATCAGTCACTGGCATCCCCTATAATCCTCAGGGACAGGGCATTGTGGAAAGAGCACATCTTACTTTAAAAAATTGTCTAAATAAACAAAAAGGGGGAATAGGAGCCTCCTACAAGTCTCCTAAAGATAAACTTAATTTAGTTCTTTTCATTCTAAATTTCTTAATTCTGGATAGGGACGGCCATTCTGCAGCTGATCGACATTATAATCCCCATAATACTCCTCAAGTATGGGCAAAATGGAAAGATATCCTGACAGGTTGTTGGAAAGGACCGGATCCAGTCCTTCGTTGGGTCCGAGGGTCTGTTTGTATTTTCCCACAGGATCAACAGACTCCAGTCTGGATTCCAGAAAGGCTAATCAGAGTTTTACAGCATGCAAGTGATGCTGCTCCTCCTCGCAATGGCGAGTCTGAGCCTTCCTCCAATAACAAAAACTCAGACGGAAAGGCAAACCCGGAAACTATGGGTCATTGTTAGCTTGGCCATATTTTTCACTTCTAACTAACACATTTTTTATCCTTCCTTTTCTTGCTTTTCACCAATTCCTCTAAAAGCCTGTCAATTCTACTGATGATTTTTCAGGTCGTGCTGTTTTTGGTGACAAGGATATCTCCAGTCTTTCTTTGCTTTAACAGGAGGAGTTTTTGCACTTTGCCGTTGGAATCATACTACAAATCAGACCCAGAGTAGAGCAACTCGTTCTGCTGACCCTAGCTGTGATATTGCTTTTCCTCCCACGTCAGCTTGTGTATTTCCTCCCTTTTATGTTTCTACCAACTAACATTTCTAATAACACCTCTTAACTGTTCACTAACTGTGTGCTATCTCTCACAATACTGGAATGGTTCTTTTGCCACCCGTGCAATTTGCACATTTCTATCTTCCTACCAGTCCTAGTTTCTGTTGCAGATATAGAATTGCCAGTGCTATTATCAAGAAACAGAAGAGGCTTTGACATTGCAACAGCCGTGATCACTGCCATCACAGTCCTTGCAGTAGCAGCATTGACACAACCATAACAACGATCATTTGGCCGAGAATGCAGCTGCAGCCTTACAGACCATGGAGACTCTATCAGAGAGTGGACTCATTGTGGGAACAAGTAGATACCTTGCAAGAACTTTGGGACTCACTATAAGAACAAGTGGATACCTTGCAAGAACTTTTGGGACTGGGATGCATTTATTCCCTGAGAGCTGTTTGTGTTGCCCATATTGTAACTCCATCGGGATGTATATTGTTTCTGTATTTAATATGGCTATATGGTTTTTCTTCTGTTTATAGATTTGTCAAACAGCGGGCAGGCTTAGGAGCTATGGTGGTACTCCTCTGCCTTGGCCTCCTTCTCTTCATTCGTTTTGGCATGCATCTACGAGCTAGCCAATAGAGAGATCAAATTATCTTTCATCAGGCCATGACCGCCCTAAAGGCCGACAGCCCCCCATTAGTATGGCTCTTGATGCTGGACCGGTAGTCAAAGACGGGTAATGAAGGAGGTGGCTGTGTACCAACCTAAGACAGGAGCTGCAGCATGCTCTGCAGACTCTGATGACAGGTAAGGACATATGCTGACCACTCAGCCTAAGACAGACACGGTCCCGAGCCTTAGTTTAATAGTAAAGAAGGGAGATATGTCGGGGTTTCCGGGACCCCCAGCCTTTGGGCATGGTCAAGATGGCGCCTGACGCTGAGCCAAAAGCGGCCAGCTATACAGTAAACAACCAGCGAATTCCAATGATTGGCTAGTTAAGGATGTGATTAGAGCATGCCCCCCTCGTGTACCTATCCTATGTTTGCAGCTGTCCGCGGTTTACCTCGTGTACTCTCCCCTGATTGGTTGAAGTGTATATAAGCCTGGTGGGTGGGAGAGTAAAGGGTCTGAAGCGGCAGAAGCGGCAGAAGTGGCAGAAGCGGCAGAAGGGGCAGAAGGGGCAGAAGCGGAAGAAGCGGCGAAGGCGGAGGCTGAAGCTGAGCTGGAAGCTGGGAGTGCACGGAAGCTGGAAGAAGCTGGGAGAAGGGAAGCTGGGAGTGCGCGGAAGCTAGGAGTAAGAGAAGTGTACGAGAGGGACTGTGCACAATAAACTTCCAAAGCTTCAGACGTTTGTCGTGTCTCTCTCTGTGGTCAGAGGGAGCGCGATAATAACGTTGGTGAGAATGTGGTGGATAATGCTCACTCATACATTGCTGGTGGTACTGCAAATTGGTGCAATCACTCTGGAAAGCAGTATGTAGATTTCTCAAAAATCTTGGAATAGAGTGATCATCTGACCCAGTTATCCCTCCTCAGTATATATAGAAAGGATTTAAAATTAGTATACTAGAGTGATGCAGTCACATCAATTCATATAGGAGCTCACTTTGAAGAGCATAGCTGTGTATCCATACTATGTGCTCCTTCACAGATAAATGGATAAAGAAAATGTGGTATATATAGACAATAAAATTTACTCTGTCATAAAGAAGAATAAAATTATGGCATTTGCTAGTAAATGGGTGGAACTAGAGACTATCATGCTAAGTGAAATATGCCAGTCTCAAAAAACCAAAGGTCAAATATTCTCTCTGATATGTAGTTGCTAACACACAATAAGTGGTGGGAAGGAAATAACAAGTTTATCGTATTACACAAAGGGAAATGAAGGTAAGGAAGTGGCATGGGGATAGGACATACAACTGAATTGGACATAGCTTTCCTATGTTCATCTATGAATACACGACCAGTGAACTTCCACATCATGTTCAAACACAAGAATGGGATTCTAATTAGAATAAGATATATTCCATGCATCTATAATATCTCAAAATATATACACACACATATATCTCACATTTTCTTTATCCATTTATCTTTTGAAGGACATCTATATTGGTTCCATAGTTTAGCTATTGTGAATTAAGCTGTTATAAACATTAATATGGATGTGTCACTGAAGTATATTGATTTTAAGCCCTTTGGGTAAAAATCAAGGAGTGGGATAACTGGTTCAATTCTAAGCTTTCTGAAGAATCTCCATACTACTTTCCATATTGGTTGCACCAATTTGCATTCCCACGAGCAATAAATGAGTGTACCTTTTTCCCTCACATCTCACCAACATTTATTTTTGCTTGTATTATTGATAATTGCCATTCTAATTGGAGCGAGATGAAATTTTAGTTTTTTTGATTCACATTTTTCTAATTCCTAGAGAAGGTGCAAGCACCTATGTCCTATCATTATCACCCAACTATCCTGGAAATGAAGGTGTTCATTGCCTTCAATGTGGGAAGGGACAGGAAGAACAGGTGGGTCATTATTGGTTGTCTTTCACAGTAAACCATGAGTTAGAGTGAGGATCTTGTTGACTCATCTTAGCACCAAAGAAGACCACATCAGAATTGATAATCCAAATAAAAATACAAATCCATATAAAAATAGTAACCTCTCTATAACATATGCAGCAATCAATTCAAAATGGACTGAAGAATTACATATAAAAAACAATATAGGAAAACTTTTAATTAAAAATATAGAAAAGTATATTTGGAGTCATTTAATCTACTCAAGTCATAGAGATTACTCAAGTCACACCAGTCACACAGTCTGCTCAAGTCATTTGGGCTGCTTAGATCATTAAGTAACAGTGGTCCAACTAATGATTTCAATATAGCCTTACTGCACTGCCACCGAGGCTTATTTTAAAATGGACATTTTTTTCTTTACCTTTTCACATTCTTCCCCTTCCTAACCTGAGTGGAAGAACAAGATTACCTTTTCCTTGTCCAAGGCCAAGTTATCTGTATTTGAGCACATAACCAACAGAGGAGTCAAGAAATTCAGATTTCAGGGATGGCACAAGAAGATAGAAAGAATTGTTTGCCCCCAAACTAGCAAGTGAATCACAATAGCCTACAGGAAAGACTTGGGTTGTAGACTTTAAATGAATAGCTCCTTTAAAAACCCTCTGTTTTCCCTGATAGGCAGAATCACAGCATTTGGGGCAGGAGTTCTCTATAAAACTTCATTGCAATAAACCTTATTTTTCCTTCTTTCAAAACTCTATTATCTTTATTGACTAGGCACTGTGAACAAGAACTAAACTTTCAGTAACAAGCTCCACTGTCTATAGAGGGTACACAATCATAGTCTACCCGGGTCATAATGCCTACTTGTAATGGTCATAGTGACTATTCACTTTATAAAGGTCATGGAGGCTACTAAGGTCATTTCACAAGAAGGCCAGAAAGGATTTGCAGGTAATAAATGCTGAGTTTGTCATAGAATGCACTTGTGTCACAGAGGCTATCTGGGGCATAGAGGCTCTTCAGTGAAAAAAGTTATGGAGGACATATGGACTACAATGATCATAGAGGCTACATGGGTCACAGAGACAACTCAGGACACAGAGATTCCAGAGGTCATGGAGGCTTTAAAAGTCATAGAATATATACATGTAGTGAAGGCTACTTGGATCACTTTGTTAAATCAGGAAATAGAGGGTGCACAGGCAATAGAGACTATGAAAGACACAGAGGGTAAGTAGTCCATACTGGGTATGGAAGTCATGGCAGATATTCAGGACATTTGGGCTACTCAAGCCATAGATACTGTGCAAGTCAAAAAGATCCTGTAGGTCATACAGTATAATCACAGGCTACACAAGTCATAGGTCTAATATGTTTATTTAAGCTACTCAATTTATACACACTACATAGTTCATCAGGGATAATACAGTCATTACTGCTACTCAGCATACTGTGGGTATGAAGATCATAGAGTCTACATAAGTTCATGATTCTAAGGTCTTTTAAAGTACTCAGTTTCTAGAGGCTATGCAGGGTACAAAGTATAGACCACAGACTAAATGCACATCTTACAGGACATATGGGAAACATAGTTTATGCATGTCACAGGTGCAACTGTGAGAAATGAAAAGTCTGGTAATCCTCTTTCAGAATATGTCCTTAATTGACTACATTTGTAGGCATTTTAATTATAGCCATTCCCTTTGGTTGCTCTAATTTTAAAATTAGGCAATTGAATAAATTATAACCCCAAACTCCTCCAATCAGACTGAAGGGCAATAGTGCTCAGGCACTTTTTTCCTGAGCATGGCTGCAGGCACTGTTGCCATTTCCCTGAAGCTTTCTCTTGGGGTACAGCTGTCCCTGAAGCCACTGCCATGTGTGCCTGGAGACCTTTTCTCTAGATATTGCAACTGTTGTTGATACTGTCACATTAAACATGGCCCAGAGGTCACTGCTGCCCTCATTGCTGCCTCAGATGCCTGGTTGCCATCTATACTGCTGCTGCTGCTACTACTGCCACCACTGACACTGCTTTCACCAAACTCACTGCTACTTCCAGGAAGTAAACTGGAGGTTTTCTCTCTGGGTGCTGCTGCAGCTGCAGCCACAGCCACTGCTGCTGCCATTGCTGCCATAGTTCTTCCACCTGTTGCCAACACCACTGATGTCTGCAGCTGCTGCTGATCCCCTTGCTGCTGCCACCAATTCCTGCTACTAACACTTCCACCATTGTTCAGAAATCTGCTGTCAGGGACACTCCATGTTTGGTTGCACAGGGCCACACCCATTTTGAGGCACCAGCCAAAACCTGGGTTTGTTTAGGGTGCCAATGGTTTGCTGTCACTGGCATTTTGGGGCACAATGCCCTTGTCTGGGAACACCAGGCAGGACCTGGAGATTCAGTGGCAGGGTGCCTATAGGTTTGGCTGCAGCTGGGGTTACAATATGAAAAAATAAGGGAACAAAACACCACAAACAAACCAAGATGCCCCAATAAGAGAAGCCACTGACAACACAATAGAATAAATGTCCAAGAAGTTTAGAATGTCCATAGTCAATTTGATTTGCAAAGTAAAGGATTTTATACAGAGTTAAATCACAGAGAAATATAGGAAGTGAAAAATCAATAAAGAGTTAGAGATTGTGAAAAAACAAGCAGAAGTCCTCAAAATGAAGGAATCAATCAATTATAAATTAGTCAATTATAAGTTCAATGGAAAATATCACACACAGCCTAGGGCATTTGGAAGACAGAATTCAATGAAGACAAAATATTTAATGTTGAAAATAAAGTTGACCACTCAGAGAAGATGGTAAAAATCCATGAAGAGAACTTTAAAAAATTGTGGTATTAACTTGAAAAGATCAAATAAATTCTGCCTATCTAGGAAAATGTGAGGTCTTTCCATCTTCTAAGATCTTCAATTTCTTTATTTTTGGTGTTCTGTAGTTTTCATTGGAGAGATTTTTCACCACTTTTGTCAGATTGATTCCCGAGCATTTTATTTTTTGAAATGATTATGAACAGTGTAGTGTTATTTCTCTTTCAGTGGACTCATTACTGATGTATAGGAATGCATTTGAATTATGGGTACTGATTTTATATCCTGCTACTTGCTGAATTCATTTATTAGTTCCAGAAGATTTTTAGTGGAATCTTTTATATCTTCCAAATGTAGAACCATATCATTGACAAATACTGATATTTTGAATTCTTCTTTACCTAATTGTATACATTTAATTTCTTTCTTTCATGTCATAGATGCTTCTCAGGTTATAGAAGATACTTGAGTGATGGAGGCCAAACAGGTCACAAATGAGACTCCAGAAACCTCCAAAGTTGTCATTCAAATACTCAACAATGGGTGTAGCACTCTGCCTGTAAACCTAAACTACTGACTCCAACCTGGTGCCAAGAAACTTGCTCCCAATGATAAATTTTCTCCACCTTCTGGCAATTTCATGCTCCCTTTTTGAACAGTAATGGTCTCAGAATATCTACCACTGGGATTTTAATTTCATTAGTCTCCTTTATTATGTGCTAAAACATTTTATTTCAGTCCACCTCACTTATCCTTCATTCATTACATGACATCCCAGCCAGAACCAATCCATCTCTTCTTCAGCCTGACCAAGAAAGAGTAAGCCCCATGTCTGAAAGTTGTACATGTTGAAAACTAAGTTGATGAATGCTAAGCTACCTGTATTTAGCAATTTTGCATCCTGGTTGTCCCCTAACTCTGTTGAAACCTTTAACTTCCCTACTACCAATGTTCCAGAGAGACAATTCCATTAGTGCAGTCATTGGTTCCCAGGTGGGACAAATCTATCCAGTCATTTGTATAACCTTTGGAACTTGTAGTGCTCTAAATGTGGTAGAGGATAGACCTCAGAATTATGGGAACTTGGGACACTAGCATGGATACTTTACATAATAATTTCTCTATGGAACAAGATCATGTCAATTCCCTGACAAAAGCAGTCCTCATCATTCATCAGGTTTTTTTCCTCCTTCCTGCCTGGAATTACACTTGGCAGTTTATGTCTGACAACTGTAATCCAGGTGATCTCCTACTTCTTTAGCAATAACTTTCCTATGTTTTGCTAGCTTCTTCTAGTGTTATTACAGATGAATACACTTGCTGTGGTTCCTGGCTACCAAGGTGTGACCAATTCATCTAAGAGAAGGGCTGTGAGCTTGATTAATTCACACAGTTCTTAGGGACTGCGCACATCCTAAAAGTTATACTGGTCATAGAGGAACTCAGGTTATAGAAACTACATTGGACATAGAGGTTAGTCAGTTAATAAAAGCTATTCAGGTCATCAAAATATGGAGGACCAGAGGCTTCAGAACACAGAAAATATGCAAGTCATACAGGTTACTTAGGTAATAGGGTTTCACAGATCACAGAGGATACCCGGGTCACAATGGCTGTTTAGGTCATAGAAGCTGCCAAGTCCTTAGGATCTACTAATTCCATATTTTACATAATGTATCAGCCTGTGTAGGTCATAAAGGCTGTCAGGATTACATAGGTAATAGATGCTTCATGGGTTATAAATGATATAGGGTCATAGAGGTTACTCATACTGTAAAGATTATGTAGGCAATAAAGGCCTTCTCAGTTTTTTGAGACTGCCAGGTCCTAGAGTTTACACAATTCATAAGGGCTTCTCAACCCATAGAGATCATTCAGACTATTAATACTACACAGGTCATTTGGGTTACTCAGTTCATTTAGGTTACTTAGACCAGAGAGTATAAGCAGGGCAGGGGGTCTATGGTAGGTAATGAAAAACATACATATTACAGATAGTATTATACATATCATAGAAATTTTGCAGGTTAAAAAACTTGAGATTATAATGACAATTCAGGTCTTAGAGGAAATGCAGGTGCAGGGACCTTGACAGATTATGGAGGCTCTGAATGTTATTGTGGTTACATTTGTTATAGATGCTACACAGACCATAGTGGGTGCATACATCAGAGGTTAAGAGGGTTGAAGAAGCTAATTAGGTCAGAGAGTAAGCAGTAAAAGTCATAAAGTCTACAGAGATCATAGAGTCTATGCAGGTCAAAGAGGTATGAAATTCACAGAGGTTAACAGGACCTAGACACTACTCAGGCCAGGTAGGTTACTGTGCATATAAGTCCTATGCAGGTCAAGGAGGCTACATGATTCAGGGAGGCTACGAATTACATAGTGCCTTTTGAGGTCATTTATGTTTCTCAGCTTATAAGGTTATGGAGGTCATAGAGATTGTCTAGACCATAGAAGATACACAGGTCATTAAGGTTATGCAAGTCATAGAAGCTATTCTGGCTACAGAGATAGCATAGGGCATATGAGCTTTACAATCATTTTGGGTACTCAGGCCATAGAAGTGGTACAAGTCAGAGAGTATATGCAGGCCAGATACCCTATGCAAATTATAGAGGTTATGCAGTTCATTGTGCCTATACATATTTTAGTGCATACTAAGGACATTTAGACCACTAAGTCCTTAGAGGCTATTCAGGTCTACTAGGCTACTCAGGATAAAAACACATGTAGGCAATATAAGCTATGCATGCTGTAGAGGATACCAAGGTCATAGAGGGGATACAGTTCACAGAGGCTACACAGGCCATACAGGCGACACATGCCATAGTGATGATGCTGGCCATAGAGAATATTCACTTCATAAAGGGCATTCATGTCACAGAGGCAACTCAGGACACAAAGAATACACAAATTATATCAGTTACTAAACTCATTTACAATTTTTAGACCAAATAACCTATGAAAGTTATAGAATTTACAAAGAAATAGAGAATATTCAGGTCATAAATAATGCACACATCATAGAATGTACCCAGGTCATGGAGAATATGAAGGTCATACAGGTTAATCCAGTTTTAGAAACTATTGAAAACTTAGAGATTTTGCAGGCCATAGGGGTCATTTAGGTTATTCAGGCTATGTAAGCTACATAAATCTTAGGTGTCACTCACCACAAAGAGGCTTCACAGGTAATAAAGTCTGTGCAGATCATAGGACCACCATGGGTCATAGTGGTTCCTGAGATCATAGAAATTATACATGTCATTTAGGCTAATTAGACCATAAAGGCAACACAGGTTTAGTGGCTGTGTACACCATACAGGCTATGCATGTCATGAAGTCATACACATGTCCTGGATACTACACAGGTTGTAGAAGCTACATTGACCATAGAGTTTATACAGATGTTAGATTCTTCTAAGTAATAGAGATTATATTAGCTTCAGATTGACTCAGTTCAAGCTGTATGATCAGCTTAGAGGTTTAAGTGAAAAATAGAGGTTTTTTTAGGTGATAAATTCTACACAAGTTATAGAAATTATTCAGGATATATAGGCTACATAATTTATAAATGATATAAATGTCATGGAGAATACATAAGTCACAGATAGAGCATAGAAGTTACTAAGACCATAGAGAATACACTGGTAATTAAGGAAATCAGGCCATAAAAAATACGCAGGTCATAGAGGCTACACAGGTCAGAGAGGTTGTGTTACTAAGAGAGATTACTCAGTTCCAAGATGCTACTTGGGTATAGAGTGTAAGCAGACAATAGAGATGATTTGAGTCATATGTACTACACAGGTCTTAGGGACTAATCAGGTCATAGAAGTTACATAGGTCATGGAGGATACTTAGGTCAAAGAGGTTATGCAGGTCATAGAGGCTACTCAAGCCATAGAGGGCATGTAGGCCATAAAGGCTACTCAGGACCTAGAGTCTTTTTAGGTCACAAAGACTGCAGGCATCAGAGAGTGTTTACTGGTCAAAGAGGTTACTTAGGTCATAAAGGTTGTGCCAACCATAAAGGTCAATCAGGTCAAAGAGGATACTTGGACCATAGAGGCTACAAGAACATAGAGGCTATGAAGGTCAGAGGGGTTACAAAAATTATATGAATAAAAGGTCATTCATGCTACAAAGCCCATTATCCTACATTTAGGTTTCTCAGGCCATCTTGATTACACAGATAATTGAATGTATGCTGGTTAAAAGCTACTATGTCACAAAACATATACAAGTTACAGATGCTACTTAGCTGATAGAAGAGAGGCAGGTTACAGTGGCTACACAGTTTATAGAACCAACTCTCATCTTAAGGGTTATACAGTCCAAAGATGGTACTCAAACTATTTAGGTTACTCCAGGGCACAAAACCCACTTTAGCCACAGAGCTATAAGAAGTCACAGAGGTTATGAAGATTATGAAGGCTACTATAGCCATACAGAAGGCTTAGTACATAAGGTTATTCAAGCCAAAGAGGCTACATAGGTACTTGAGGCTAATCAGGCCATAGAGATTATGCAGTTAATAGAGACTCTGTAGGCCATGGAGAATACTCAGGCCATAAACGCTACATAGTTCATAGAATCTATGCAGTTCATAGTGGTTATACAGACCATAGACTTCAAAGGTCGCAGTGGATACTGTTTTTCTAGAGAATACTGATGCCAAATAGACTACACAGTTTATAAGAAGTACACAGGTCATAGAGGCTGTGCAGGCAATAGAACTTATTCATTCCATAGATTTATGCAGGTCATAGAGGTTGCACTATTTATAGAGTCTATTCAGGTCACAGAAGGAACATGGGCAATAGAAGTGATACTATTGAAGTGAAGTTACACATATCATAGACGATATACTGGCCATAAAAATCTTCATAGTCAAAAAAAAATATATAAGCCAAAGATGATACAGAGATCAATAATCTACTAGTCCAATAGAGCTACAGAGGACATACAGAGTTTTTGACACAGATTTTTTAGAGTTAATAGAGGCTAGTCAGTTAATAGAGGCTAAGTTCATATAGGCCAATAAAGTCATAGAGACTTGCAGGTCATTTAGGCTACTCAAACAATAAAGGATACATAGGTCATAAAGGCTACACTGTTCATAGGGGCTACTAAAGCACATAGGCTCTGTGGATCACAGAGGCTACTGAGGTCATAGAATATACTAAGGTCATTTAGTCTACTAAGGTCATAGAGGCTAAGAAGTAATTTAGACTACTCAGCCCATCTAGGGTACAGAGGACATAGCACCTTCCATGGTCATATTAGGTGACACAGGATATAAAGTCTATGCAGGTCATAGAGAGTGCTAAGGTCATAGAGACCACACAGTTTCCAGAGAATACTCAGGGTATAAAGTCTGAAAATTCATAGTGGATACTGAAGTAATTAAATTTTTTAGACCATAAAGGCTATGAGATTCATATAGGCTGTACAGGCCATAGAGGATAATAAGGCCATTGATTAAAAGCAGGTTATTTGGACTATTCATGTGCTACAGGTTACTCAGGCATAGGTGCTATGAAAGTCACAATGGCTACACATATCATAGAGGCTATGCAGGTTATTGCAGGTAGGCGGGTAATGTATGTTACAAAGATCATGAAGGCTACTCTGGTCATAGAGGCTACCCAGCCACTATGGCTAAGTAGTTTATAGAGGCCAAGGCCATGTAGACTATTTATGGCATAGAAACTATGGCCCTAGCTTTAATATCATAGAGACCACACACAACAAAGAGGTTAAACAGGGCATGGAGATACATAAATCCTAGACATTGCACAGGTCATAATGTCTATGCAGATCATTTAAGACACATAGTTTATAGATGTCACACAGGTTAAAGAGGTTACTTTGTCCACTGTGGAATTGGAGGTCTTGAAGAATATGTAGGAAATAAGGACTTTCTGAACTTGTGCCATAGAAATATCAGGAGTCACACATGCAATGCCAGTCATAGAGGACATTCCATCCAAGTGTGATATAGGTAATGATAGCTGTCCAGAGCATAAAGGTTGAATGGGTCATGGAAGAAATACAGGTCCTAGATGTTATACTGGTCATAGATGCTACACATACCATACAAGTTTTAGAGGCATGAGATAATAGTGGTAATACTGGTCATAGGGGCTACTCAGCAAATAGAGGGTACACAGGCATAAGATTCTTCTCAGCCCATAGATGCTACATAATTCATAGGAGCCACTCATGCCAGATAAACCACTAAAGTCATAGAATATATGAAAATCAAGGAAGACTTTCAGTTCATGTATGTTATACAGAAAATACAGGCTACTAACACCGGACAGACTATTCCAGAAATAGAAGTTGTGCAAGCCACATATGCTATGCATGTCATGGAAGTTATGGTTACTCAGTTACAAAATGCTACTCAGATCATGGGGCTATTCAGGCCAAGGATGCCTTCTAGGTCATAGAGGTTACTCATGTCATACAAGCTACATAGGCCACAGAGGGTTCTCAGGACATAGAAGCTACATAGGCCATAGAGATTTTAAAAAGTTCTAGAGAGTTTATGCTGGTGACAGAGCCTACTCAGTCTACTCAGGTCACAGAGGCTACCCAGGCATAAATGCTACTCAAGCCTTGAGATTTATACAGGTCATAATGGCTACTTAGGTCCTTGACCCTATAGATGTCATGGAAGATTGTCTGGTCATAATAGCTGTTTGGGTCATAGAGGATACATAGCTCATACAGGTTACACAGGTGTAAAAGTCTTCTTAGTTCATTGAAGATATGCAGAATACTTGGGCTACTCAGTTAATAGAGTGTAGGCTGGTAATATGGGTAATTCAGGACACAGGTACAGATAGGCCTAGAATCTGCATAGGTCAAAGAGGCCTTTCAGGACATAGAGGTTACTCCATCCTTTGAGAGTATGCAGATAACAGGTTTTAATTAGTTGAGTTAGACTACACAGTACATAAGAATATATAATTTATACAGGTTACTCAGGACACAGAAACTATGAAAGCTACACAGAATGTACAGGAAAAAAATGTAATCAAAGAGTAAGCCATGTTAGCCATAAAGTCTATGAATGTCACAGAGTCTATGCAGGAAAAAATATCTGCAAAATAAAGTCTATTCAAACCACAGAGGTCACTGAGTTTTTTGATCCTATCCAAGTCTTACTGTCTATTCAGGTCTTCAAGGTTATACAGGACATACAGCCTAGAGAGATCACAGAAGCTGCACAATGTCATAGAGGTTATTTTCATCATGCAGGCTATGCAGGTATTAGAGGATTTTTAGGTCATAGAGGAAATGCAGGTCATTCAAGGTTCAAAATCATAGGGACTGTTAAGTGAATTTAGTCTAATAAAGCCCTACAGGTTAGGAATATCATTTAGGCTACTCAGGTTATAAAAGACATGCAGATTACAAAGGAAATACACTAATAAGGCCACAAAGGGTAGGCAGAAATTTTTCTACTTATTAAATGGATGCTATGAAGGCTATAGAATCTACTCAGGCCATAGCTTCAAAGGACACAGAGGCTACACAGGTTCTAAAACAACAGGTCATTAACTCTTCTCAGTTCTTAGAGACTACACAGGACAGAGAAGATACCCAGGCCACAGAAAATATTCAGGATACAGGTAATGCACAGGTCATAGGGAGTATACAGATAATAGAGGTTACTCATGCCATAATACCTCTGTATTTGATAAAAGCTAGCAGATCATAGAGGTTATGCTGGTCATAGAAGCTCTGCATATAATAGGGCTTCTCTGGAAATACAGGCTTTGTAGGTCACAGAGGCTAAACTCGTCATAGAGGCTACATAAATCAAAGAGGGCATTATGCTTTGGTTATGAGGTGTCACCCAAAAACTCTCATGTGAGACAGTGCAAGAAGGTTCAGAGGAGAAATTATTGGGTTGTGGGATTCTTAACCCAATCAATGAATAAATCCAAGATGGGATTAACTGAGTAGTCACTGGAAGCAGGTAGGGTGTGACTGGGGGAGTAATTCATTGGGGTCATGGCTATGGAGTATATATTTTGTACTTTGAGAGTGGAGTCCCCCACTTTCTCTCTCTCTGTTTCCTGATGATGGAAGCTGTTTCCCTCCAGCACTCTCTCCTTGAGAGTTCAGCCTCACCTTGAGCCCCAAGAAATGGAGCTAGCCTTATATTGGCAAAGACCTCTGAAACTGTGCCCTCAAATAAACATTTTTTCTTCTACTATTGTGATGGCCAGATCATTTAGTCACAGTAGCAAAAAAAAGCTGACTAGAACAGAAGGTACACAAGGCATAGAAGCTGCTGAGATTATAGAAGTTACACAGATCATAATAACTATGCAGGTATAGGTGCTACTAAATTCTGTAAGGATAATAAGCCCACACAGGTGAGGAAGATAATTTAGGCTATGCCAGTTATAAAGTTTAGTCAGGGCATACAGGTTATGGAGGTAACATATGATACAAAGGTCAAAGAGGCTACACAGGGCATAGAGGCTACTAAGACCACAGTAATTACAAAGACTGTAGTAGCTACAGAGGTCAGATAAGATACTCTGATCATTTAGACTACTCAGACCATTAAGTTTATGCAGGTTATAGAGATCACACAGAAGATTGAGGCTATTCAGGGCTTAGATGCTATGCAGGTCATAAAAACTAAAGAGGCCATAAAAGCTTATAACGGTATAGAGGTTTTGCACAAAATACAGGAAATTCAGGTCATAGAGGCAATTCATATCATGGAGCCTATGCAGAACTTCAGAGCTACTACATTTATTTAGGTTTTTGAGTCCATAAAACTTGGAGAGGTCTTAGAGGTAATAAAAGAAAAGCTATGCTGATAATGGAGATTTCAATTGTCATAGGGAGTACTGAAATTATTTGGGTTACTTAATCCATGAAGTCTACACAGGTCAATACAAGCTACTCAAGCCATGGAGTTAGTGAGCATAGTGTCTTTTTAGGTCATCTAGTAAACTGGGCCATAAAGCATATGGAGATGATAATGTCTATGAGATTTATAGACATTTAAATGGGCTACAGAGGCCAGAAATGTCTCAGAGGCTACTCAGTTCTTAGAGTCTAGACAGGAGATAGAGCCTACTCAGGATGTAGATCCTACACAGGTCATAGAGTCTACATGCTCACTGGAATAACTAAGGCCATTTAAGCTAATAAGGCCATACAGGCTAGGCAGGAAATAGGGGCTCCTTTGACTGTAAAGGCTAAATTGGCCATACAGACTCTTTAGATGATATAGAATGTACATTCCACAGAGGCTACACAATTCAGAGAGGCTAATTAGTCCATACTGGCAGTGAAAGTATTAGTGAGTACTGAGGTTATAAGGCCTACTGAAGTAATTCAGGCTAAGAAGGTATAAAATGCTATCCAGGTCATAGGAGATACTCAGGGAATAAAGGTTTTACAGGTCATATGAGCTATTAATATCATAGAATATCAACAGATTGGAGAGGTAACTCAAGTCATTGAGTCTACCTGGGCCATAGAGACTTCACAAGCCTTAGAAACTACTAAGGTTATTTAGGTTACTTGAGCCACAGAAGTCACAGATCATAGAGACTACTAACACCATTTAAGCTACACAACACAGTGTCTATTATGACCACAAAGGCTACATAGGTCATAGTGGCTACTGAGATCAAAGAATACAGAAGTCAGATCATAAAAGTGACAGAGGTCACAGTGGTTTCATAGCTATAGAGGCTAATCAGGTCCTAGAGGCTATCCAGATTCTTGTGTCTCTCCAGACTATAGAACCTAAGCAGGTTTATGGTTTCAAAGTCATAGAGGTTGTGCTGGTCAAACAGACCACTCAGTTCATACTGTATACTCCATTCATAGAGGTAAGCAAAAAGAGAGAGAGAGAGAGAGAGAGAGAGAGAGAGAGAGAGAGAGAGAGAGAGAGAGAAAGGCAAGTCATAGGAACTATTTGATCTTAGAAGCTACATGGGTCCAGGAGGATACTCAGAGCACAATTGTTTCTGGAGCAATAAAGACCATGCCAGTTTCAGAAACTGCAAAGCTCATAGAGGCTATTCAGGCCTTAGAGCCTATACAGGAGATTCAGGTAAAATATGACATAAAGACTACACAGATCATAGATGCTACTCAGGTCATAGGGTGTATGCAAACAAGAAAAGTTACTCAGGACATAGTCATATGCCCTACTAAATTGATGGAGAATATACAGGTCATAAAGCCTAGGCAGATCATAGGGGCTTTTAAGATCATTGAGGTTACTGAAGCCATACATATAGGTTACTCAGGAAATAAAGGCCTTACAATTTTATCAACTACTCAGGTGATAAACAAAATGAAAGTTGAGAGATTATTCAGTATACCAAGGCTACTCAGACCCTGTGGAACATGAAGATAATAGTGGTTACTGAGGTCAAAGCAGACATTAAATTAATTTAGACTACTCAGGCCATTAAGGCTATGTAGGTCACAGAAGATACTAAGGTATTTTGACTATACATGATATAAAAAAGACACAGGTTCCAGTGACAACATAGGTTTAGATGCTTCTCAGGTCATAAGGGGTATGCAGGTCATAGAATCTACATAACTGATATAGGTTCTTCAGGCCATAGACTATACTCAGGTTTAGAGTACTCAAAGTCAGCGGTTTCACAGTTCATAAAGACTAAGCAGCTCACCTATTTCACTTATGTCCTAGTGGCTGTGTGGGAAGTGTAAGGTACTCAATCAGTATGCACTACAGAGGTAATAGGGGCTACTCAGATCCTAGAGACTAAGCAGATCACTGATTATAGTTAGGTCAAAATGGGCAATCAGCCATAGAAGTGATGCAAATGACAGAGGTTGCACAGGCTATGGAGGCTTCTCAGGCCACAGAGGTTACTCAGGTAATGGAGGCTACATAGGAGACTTAGGCTGCTCTTGTCATAAAGTCTACTCAGGTCATAATGGGGACCCAGGCAATAGATACTATTCAAGACATAAATACTGAACTGATAATAGAAGCTACTCAGGTCATAGAGGCTACTCTGGTCATCAAGGCTATGAATTTTATATTGGTTACTAAGGTCATTTAGACTAAAAAATGGGTAGGCCATAAGGATATGCAGAGGATATTCAGGATATGTAAGCTACACAGTTGTTTTAGTCAGCTTTTTTCTGCTGTGATTAAAAGATCTGACAAACAATTAGAGGTGGAAAGGTTTATTTGTGGGCTCATGGTTTCTGAGGTCTCAGTTCACACACATCAGGCTTCATTCTTCAGTTCTTGATTGAGGCTGAACATCGCAGCAGAAGAGTGTGTTGGATAGAAGAGGCTCAATGTATCATATCAAGAAGCAGAGACTAATCTTAGCTAAACAAATGTATACCCTAATGACCCACATTCTCTAGCCACAACTTACCAGTGTATAGTTATCATTGATTTAATCCCTATGTAGATTAATACACAGATTGGGTTAAGGCTCTCATAACACAATCAATTTATCTCTATATATTCTTATATTTTCTCGTACATGATATTTTGGGTGACCCCTCATATTTAAACCATAACAACACTCATAGAGACATAGTTTGCACAGATCAAAGGGATTACTAAATTAATTTAGGATATCCAGTCCATAAAGTTTACACTGGCCATGGAGACTAGATAGGTCACAGTGTCTACTTGGTTATAGAGGATAGGTATGTCTTAGTGGCTATTGAAATGTAGAGTTTTGAAAGTCTTAGTGCTCTGTAGTCTATAGGGGACATGTAGATAATATAGACCATATGGCTATGCAGTTCACATAAGACATTCAGTCATAAAGCTACACAGGTTCTACTGGCTACTAAGTATTAGGGCTGATCAGTTTATTCAGGCTATTCAGGCCTTAAGGTTATATAAGTCATAGAGACTTCTTATGCCACAGATGCTATGAGGTCATATAGGCTATGCAGGTCTTTGCAGATACACAGGTCTTTGGTGTTAGGTTGGTCACAAAGGCTACTCAATTCCTGTAGGATGATCAGTTTATAGAGGCTATTCAGGTCATAGAGGCTATGTAGATCATAGGGGATTACTCAGAAACAAATCTCTACACAAGTCATAGATTTTATGCAAAAATTAGAAGATATTGATGTCTTAGATAATAGGTGGGTCATAGGAGATACTCAGATCAAAGACACTAAAAAAGTTATAAAGTACAAACTTCATGGGAAACAGGGGATCCTTAATTCTTAAAGGCTACTGAGGACACAGTGCCTATGCATTTTATAGAGTTTATACACATCATAGAGGCTACACAGGTCATAATAATTTCTAAAGGTATAGGTAATACAGAAGTTCTTTAGAATATTCAGACATGAAAGTGAAGTACATAATATTGACTGGCCATAGATGTGACACAATTCATGAAAATATAAAAGACATAGATTTATGTGGGTCATAGATATTACTTACAATATGCAGTCTAAACTTGTCATAGAACATTCTCAGTCCATAGGAACTACACAGGTCATAGAAGCAACACAGGTCATAGAATCTGTTCATGTTAATGAAACTAATGTTGTGTAGTCCAAGGCATTTAATCATGCTTTACTTGCTACCCAGATCATTGGAGCTACTCATGTCATAAAGGTTACTAAGGTTATAGAAGATGCACACACCATAGAAACGATATTTCTCACAATAACCTTAGTATGCACTATGGCCTTTCCTATTAACATAATATTTATATTTAGCATTTATAACCATTATAGTACATGCCCTCTGACTTTTAATACTAACATATTTTCAATCATTTTACCTCCAAAATTAATAGTTTCCACTGATTCCTTTCAAATTTATACAATATAGAAAATGAGACCTCTTAAACTAATATAGAAATAATCCTGTGGTCTTTCAATGCTAATGTTGTATTTATACTATAGCATCAAAAACTGCTATAATTGCTGCCTTCTGATCATTCATAATAATATGCTTTCCATTCTATAAAATCTAAACCTAAAAAATAACTGTTGGTCCTGGGACCCTAAATATGAATATGATAAACTTGTCCCCTTTAAAAGTAATTGCTACTATGTAGTCTTTAATAATAAAGAAATCTTCTTACTGTCCCATGTTAAACTAATGCAGAATATTCCCTTGTCCCTTAAATATAATATTCATAATGGACATATAAACATATATAATAACTACCCTGTAGCCTTCAGTATTAATACAATATCCCTACTATGGCCCCAAAATGTAACAGAATATAACTGATACATCCATACAAGGGCATGGAAAACTGATAAAGAGATGTTATGTGTCCTTTAATATTAATGTAATTCACCTATTACAACATCAAAAAAGGATATAAGAGCTATTCAGAGGACTCAAATATGGTATCCGAAGTATAGTATCAACTATGAGTATAGAAGTTGTGTTGTAGTCTTTAATGTGTTATTCCTAGCCTAGCATCTAAAACTAATATTCTAGATCCATGTACCTTTAAATATGAATATGACATCCATATTGTGGTTTCTAAAGTCAATGAAATGTATGTCCTATGAACTTTAATCTTACTATATAACATCACTTACATAACCCCAAAACCAATATAAATACTTCCTTGTGAATTTTAATATTCATTTAATACTCAATATAACATCTAAAACTAATAAACAGGTGCTCTGTAGCATTTAATGTTAGCATAATATTTATAATATACAACCTTAAGCTAATAAAATATCTGCACTGTAGCCATTAAACTAATAAGATATTCATGAGATATTATTAAAATTAATGCATTAAATACAATAGACTTTAATTGTAACACAATATGCATACTTGAGCTTCTAAATGTGACATAACTATTTATCTGTGGCCTTCAACAGTAATGTCATATCTATGGTATAATATCTCAAACTGATGTGATAGCTGCCCTGTGCCCTTTAATATTGATGTAATACTCATACTATAGCAAGTACAATTAATATAATTTCCCTGAGGTTTTAATACTAGTACATTATCCATAGTTCAGCATTTAATCTTAATATAATAACTCCCATATACCTTTGATATTGATGGAAGATGTGTGCTATAGCATCCATAACAAATACAATAGCTAACCTTAGTCCTTCATACAAAAATATTATCAATGATAAAGCACCTCAAGCTAATAGAATATCTGCCCTAAGTTATTGATCAGAAAGTAATACCCATATTACAGGATCCAAAACTGATATAATAGCTTTCCAGTGAATTGTAATTCTATTATGGAACCCATACTGGAGCATCTATAGAGTGATATTAATATTTTTTTCTGACATCTGAATATGCCCATTGCATCTTGACCTTCAAACAATACTGAAATTGCAAAGATGTGTATAAGTGTGTTCTCCTCCACATGCTCCACACAATTGTAACAGTGTTTAGGTGGAATGATCCATGCATATATGAAGTTAAACATGATAAAATATTGGTATTCAGTCCCTGGATTCTGATCCATTATGCTGAGGATCGCTTTGACTTTATCTTTGATTGATCTGTAATTTCTCATCTCAACACTGAGAAATCTGGGTCATAGTTTCTGCCATGAAATTAATTCATTTTTCCTTTATGAGAAATATACTCATTATTGCTTCAGATTACATGATCTAAAATAATAAAAACAAACAACAAATTTGGTTTGTAGACCCAGTTCCTGGTGCAGAGTTCCTCAAATCCTCATATTTAGTAAGCAATAATGATGGTAAGTACATCTTTAATGCTAACATTAAATAATTCACCATAATTCCTAGCATGGGGTCCCTATATCTTGTAGAATGTTTGGGGTGATAAGAAGGTCTTTGCTCTGATAAGGTCTCTTATTAGTTCTCTAGGAAAGCATCAGGATTGAGAATGGTTGTAAGAAAAACCAAGCCCTGAATATAACCTTGCAATGTTCAGTTCCCCACCTAACTTTGGGAAAGAAGCTGGAGAATGAATTAATATCCATCAGGCCTAAAAGATTAAGCCTCCACAAATGTCTGTACAAGAAGTGGTCAAGGAGTTTCTGAACACAACCAAGCACAGGGAGGGTGTTTTACCCAGACTCCATGTGGACATATGCTCCTTCACTCAGGACCCTCCTGAGCCTCATCCTGTGCACCTCCTCTTCTGACCATAATTTTGCCTTTTCTAGAATGTCAACAAAGGTGGGTCATACAGCATGTTGTCTCTTCAGTCAGGTTTGTTGCATCTTGCAGCAGAATAGGTAGTATGCATCTGTGTGTCTGTAGCTTTGTGGTTCATTCCTTTTTATTCTGGGTTTGTTAAGCACTCAGATATGGAAAGATACTTGGTTATTTTTATCTGATCAGCATCAAAAGTTCTAATGTTCATAATGGCACCATAGTTTGGTTTGACATGCTTTCTCAGAGTACTTTTCCAAATGCAGATAAATTATGGGGACACTGTCATAGATTAGACTTCTTCTGCCTTAAAAAGAACTGATGCATCATCTTCAAAAGTGGCTGTTGTGTGTCTTTCCAGTAATGCCTGAAAGTTCTGGTGACCCAAATCCTACAGCTCTTGGTGTAATGACTCTTGTTAGAGCTTACCAATGCTAATTGCAGTGCCAAACTACCTATCATTTTAATTTATGAGATCTGTGTTTTTCTGTCATCTACTGGAGGGTACACCTCTCTCCTAAACATACTGTACATGGATGCAGAGGATATCCTGCATCCATGCTTCATGAAGTACTTCACAAAGAAAATGAAGGTCAACTGGTACTACAAGTATGTGGGCAGCACCTGTGACAGAGAAAATGGCTGGAATGAGTGTCCATTTTTAATGCCACAGAATTACCACAACACTCATGACTTCAGTTCTAACTCATCACTGCAATCACGGGCTGGATGGGGCCAGAGCTGGCTGTGGAGAGGGCATATGAAGGAGAAGGAGAAACACCTGCAGGTGTTAGAGACTTCTTCCAAGTGCAGGGCTGCTCCTAGGGAACCTCACTTGGGAGCGAGCAGAGAGATAAGACAGAGAACCACCTTGAGTCCATGGTGAAGTTCCCAGCAGGTTACATTATAAACAAAAGGGTCAAAACATGCCCAATAACTGAAATGGTGTAGGAAGCAACTGATCAATTCATGTAAAAAGCATGGTCTCTGTTCCATTTCTCTGGGAGAATCCTATAGTCAATATAGCACATGCATGAAAAAATTCCTCAACCATACACAGGGATCCCTGCCACTGGAGATTTGGCCTTTCAGATCTGAGTTGCGGGCTTGCACCTGAGACCAGTCAAGTGGCTTCTATGTCTTAGGGTCTCTGTGTCAGGATCACTCTGCCCTGAGTCCAAAGGTGCCAATACAAGAATCTGATGAGGGACAGATTGAGCCTATGCTGCTTTGATACCCCTCACTAACCTGAGGCTAGAAGTCAATGTCTCTGGGCTCTGTTTATAGGGTGTTCTGATCTAAGGCACTCATTGATTGTCCTGGGTTCCATACTCTTCCTTAAACATTGCATTTGCCTAATTTAGATTTCAGTAAGAAAACTGTGGTCATGCATATATCATTTAAAGTGTATAATTTTGTCTAGGTGGGTCTAGCTGTGAGCAAATTTTAGTTTTAAAATAAAATATATTCTTGTTTTTTTCTATTGAGAGTTTGACACACTACACCTTTGTGTTGGATGCTATGTTTAGAAAGAGAATAGTTCAGCTCTCAGATCTTGGTGCTTCAGTGATTGAAACTGGTAGTGCTGTGCTTCAGAATGTGAAAGTCAGCACTGGGCTGACTCTGTACAGATCCATAGTGAGGATCTTGGTAAAAAGATATGTTTTAGGAAGGGGACTAACACTTGGGTAGGCTTTATTGGTGTACTGGTTCATGGGATTATTTGTTAAGACAGTGAATCTGTTTGCAGCTCAATTAAACCCTGGTGGAACCCAGAATTCATCACCCCTTCTCTGTTATTTCTTCTTTGTTCTCTTTTACAGAGTTAAGATCCCAGCAGAGCAATTTTGAGGCACTTTTCCAGAAGTGGCCAACAAAGAGAAATTGTCACCAGCTGCCCTTGTGACCTTAATGGTTGTTTATAATGACATGGAAACTGATGGAACTTTGGCCTATTTAATGGTCTCATCAGACAGGCCAAGACTCATTCATGGCTCTTTCTCCTCCCTGAAGAAACTTAGTGGAATCAGAAATGTTATCACCTAATGCCTTAAGTTGAATTCCTGTAGGAGTAGGAAATGAGGGGAGAACTATACATGCCTTTGACTTCTACCAATTTAAAAAACAGGGACCATTTCCTCTTTTCAAATTGACTGGAGTCTCAGTGTGTATCAAACCCAGAACCATTCATAGTTGCAGATCTTCATTCCACTGATTCATCCCCATTTGTTATTCCCCAGTAAATTTCAAAGAACACAAAAGCAGCTAGAAATGCTCTATCCTGGGAACCTTCCCACAGGGGCAATTGTACATATGTGTGTTGATTTTTAAGTCTTTCCATGTCAGTTGACTATCATCTGTCTCTCACCTTTGGTGTGAAGATAATGAGCAGCAACTTAGCTCCATGTGCACAAGGAAGATTGTCCTGAGTCTCCTGTAATGGTTACTTAATGCTTGAAGTTCCTTAGGTGAGGGGGAAGATTTCAATTTGTGTTCCATTCAATAGTGAGTACAGGTAGCTGAGTGAAGATGCATTTGGTGAGTATCCTGTGCAAGGATTGGTCTTCTATTTCCTTTTCAGTTCTCAAAACTATATTTTCTGTCCTTCTCTCTGCTCCTATAGCCTTAGGTATTTAAAAAAATAGTGCCTTCTGAGATGCTTCTTTGTTTTTACTGATGGGGCCTTCTTTCCAAATTGTAGTTGGAAGTATAGGAGAAAACTCTGTCTTCAACTATACACATAACAAAAGGATGTGACTTGGTGCTACTGTGAGAGAAGCAAAGTAGTCTTTCCCTAAAGCCATGGAGTAAATGAAATCCTCTCCTATGGTTATGATCATGCTATTGGGCAAACTCTTAGTCAATTAACACCATCCTTGCTTCTTGATATAACATGTGCATCAGTGAATTTTATAACCAAAATATTTTCACCTACATGAGGCACTTAGAAATGGAAGTACAGAAATTCCAGCTCCTTGCCACTTCAAAGTGTCCCCCAGAATCTGCCAGCTACCACACCAAATTTTTCTTCAAAGCTCTATAATCTCAACAGTGCTTTATGTTCTAGGTATATGGAACCTGATGGAAACAAGACTTTCCATGACTCCACCTTCAAAGTGAAATCTCATGACCCTTGCTGATTTCTGTTTCTTTGAAACCAGATGGTGATGTAGATTCACTAAAAGGGTAGGGAGCTTAAGTCTTTTGGCACAGGGATGATGTGGGGGTTGGGGTTCCTTGTAGTATAACCACATTATACAATGGGAAGAGAAATTTAGATAATTCTACATTGCACAAGAACCATTTTCAGGGCTATATCATGGGGAGGTTATCTCTGTAAATCAGCCATCGAAACCTTCCATTGGTGCAGAATGGAAACATGACCAAGGGAGGAGCTCACTTACCCTCTTTCACCGGGGGACTCATGTCACAGTAGATTTGCATGTCATCTTCTGTTCTTCACCTTCCTGTTTTTTCAACTGTATGTTTGTGCATTGCAACACATGATTCTAGTGTTAGGTTTTCCCATGGAGTACATTTATGTATGGGCACCTACATCTGCTGACAACTTAAAAAGCAGATGCTAGAATAATCCCTGGATATATGGGAAAGCTATGAAGGCCCTGCAATGCATAATGACTTCTTCAGGATCACACATGGGCAGAAAAAGGGGATGGGTCTGAACCAAGCTCTGTCTCTGAAAACCAGAAGAGCTTGCTACACTAGATCTGTTTTGGGACCTGATCCAATGTATATTGGTGTAACTTTGCCCACTTGTGCATATGTCATGGGAAGATAAGAGCAACCAACATTGCATGGGACCTTTGGAAATATCTTACATGACAAAGGGCCTCAGGTAAGGTGTCCCCAAGGAAGTGATCTCATTTCCTTGGCTATGGAACACAAACCTGGAACCTAGTAAGTAGGCAATCAGTTCAGATGCAGTCCTATTCTGCTCATTTTTGTTGAGACAGCAAGTTCTGAGCCATGAGATCTTGCTGTCTACTGATACGTGGATGTTCAAATATTAGGAAAACTATGAGTAGGGACCTTTTCTGAGTGTGGAAGTACTGGATCAATGCTGGGTCCAAAACTCTGGTGATATTTCCCCAAGAGACCAGAGGTGAGACAGGAGAGGCAATTGCAAGTGAGTGGAGGCTAGCCCACCACTCAGATTCCCATTTTGAAAACTCCACACTAAATAGGGGTTTGTGTGTGTGTGTGTGTGTTTGTGGTGTGTGTGTGTGTGTGTGTGTGTGTGTATTGGTGCATGTGTGGTGTATGTATATTTGTGTGTGTGTGTGTGTGTGTGTGTGTGTGTGATGTCCCTTGAGAATATGAAGGGAAAATATTTTGTTCTGTTTTCTCTTGACACTCTTGACTACTGTTTCTGTGTTAAAATATCCCTTTTGGATTCCCCAACCTATGGAGAAGATGCCACAGATTAATCATTAGATGTGTCCTATGTATCTTCCCAGCACTCATCCTGCAGGATCTTGTAGATTACCTTCACCTAGTCTGCAGAAAGGGAAACCACATATGTCCATGGATTTTTGTATTCATGCCAAAATTAGGCCAGTGCCAAGAAGATGCTGGAACTGCTGTGTAAATAGTTTGTACCATCTCTAAGGCCTGGGACATGACCATCACTTGGTTTGGATTTGAACAGCTGGGTATCATTCTGAACCTCAGTTATCTCTGTGGAAAGGAGGGTTTTCAGAAGAGAACCCTGCCTGTTTGTTTACAAAACCAAGTAAGATGAACCCTAGGAGTGTTTGCCTCAGGCCTGGTCTCATAGAGCATGTTGCCAACTGCTCTGGTCTTCCCTCTGGGCTGTATTATCACCTGTAAAGAAGTTCTTTGCCTTAGGCCATGCTGCTCTGAAATCTCAGGAAAGAGTTTCCACATTTGGGAAGGAGTTTGTGGCCTGAATTTAGAAAGGTTCCTGACCTGCATGTGAACAGAAAAATGACCTCTTAGTTGGACATAGTGGGTCCTGCACCTGAGGTAGCTAGGCTATAAGTGGTTAGGTTCTTTCTTGGCTCAAATGTATGTGCAGCACTTACCATTGTCAGGCACTTGGCCTATTATTTAGAAAACTGTAAAAAACACCCAGCCCTCCTGACCTTCTATTATTGTCAGGGAGCATTTCAAGTCAGTATGCATTTAGGCAGATGAGGGGCACAGAACGTTACTGATGACACACTTCTGGCCTTCTGTTGGTATAAAAATCTCCAGGCAGATTTCAAAGAGGAGAGACTTCAAAGAATGAATTGAGTGATCTTTGGGTCTAAATGAGGGCTTCTGCCTCAAGAGTGGTCAATTGGGAAGCTGTTTAGAGAATGAATAAGGCAAACCCCAGGTTCCACCCTTTGTGCTAGGAATAGCAGGGGACTGAGGTCTGACATATCCTGCAGAAGGAAGACAGCAAGCAGTGGTGGGATATTTTGTGCCCAAGGAATTGTGTTGTGACTGGAGCCTCAGAGACAGGTCCTAAGAGGAACCCTCCTCACCAAAGCAAATCCCAGGCAGGATTAACCACACTTTTCTGTATAGATGCTGGACAGCCAGTGTGTAAAGCCCCTTTATACTAATTGTACTTCTTTGCAAGCCTACTCTAAACACCTCAGAAAGCCTACCCTGCAAACCTCAGAGAACAATTTTGACTCACCTTAGAGGTCTTTTCTATTGACAACAAATAGCCCTTTTACTCACTTAACACTTAGACTTGCCAATAAGCCTTTCTACAAATCTCATAAAGCCCTTCTACACACTTCAGAGAGCACTCCCTATATAACAAAGAGAACCTGCTTTTATACCTCAGAGAATCATTCCTACACACCTCAAACTCATTTCCATCCACATTTAAGTAATCCCCACCTACTCACATCAGGAGTCCTACGTAACCAATTTAAAATTCATCCACTGTAGGAACACTTTTTCCACACTTCATTGAGCAACACTTAAATAACTCAGAAATCCTTCCCTCTGCAGACCAGAGAGTACTCCTTACATCTCCCAGTGAGATGCTAATTTGAACCTCACAATGTCCATGCTACAAACCTCAACAAATCAAATTTCTCCACAACTCAGAGAGAACATACCACTCACCAAAATGCCCTCCTTACTCACCTCTGAGGGTTGGAGTGACATACCTCAGAGAGCCCTTTGGATACTCTGTTGAATGACTACCTAAACACTTCAGAGATTGCCTCTACTATCCTCAAAGAACATTCCCATTACACATCAGTATTTTCTACGTAGTAATATCAAATTGATCCAGCTATTCAATTCAGAGGAACCTAAACAACAGAATTAGCACTTGTATGAAGGCAAAAACCCTCCTACACCCTTCATAGATTCCTCCTGCATACCTAATAAAGACCTCCTTACATACTTGAGAGCATGTATACAACAAACCACATAGAGCCCTTACTTCACATCTCAGAGATCCCTTCCTATATACTTCAGTCACCTTTACACATAGCTCAGAGCGCTACCTAATCACATCAAGTGCACTTTCTACACAATTCAGAGGGCACCCCCACACACCTTAGAAACCCTTCCTACACACATTTACCAACCCCATATAACTCAAAGAACTGATGCTACACACCAAACACTGCACATCTACACACATCAGTATGTCTTACTTTCAAAATTGAGAGGCCCCTGTGACACACCTCCTGGAGTCCTCCTTTCACAGTTCAGTTTATTTTCCTTATTCATTTCAGAGATCTATCCTTACTCACCTTAGAGTTCCATCAATACACACCTCAGCAAATTCTTAACACTTACCTCAGAGCCCCCTCCCTATGTGTTGCAATCAAGAGTCCTCCCTACAAATCTCAGAGAGACTTCCATACAAATATCAGAATGCCCTTTCAAAAAATCTCAAGAAAAACTTACATAGATATCTCACTACTGACCAAAAAGCCTCCATATTCAACTGAGGATCATAACTACAAATATCAGAGAGTTTCCATGATACTCTTCTGAGTGTCCTCCAAAAACACCTCAGAGATTCTCTCTACTATCCTCAAAGATCCCTCCCATCAAACTTCAGAATGTTCTCCCTACTCATGTCAGAGGGATTTCACTATTCACTTCAGAGGGCCCTACCTATACAACTGAGATAGCATTTCTACTGAGTAATATAGTCCTCCTAATCCCTGCATAGATCCCTCTGATCAAATAACAGAGACCTCCCTACACACCTCTGAAAGTCCTCCCTACACTTACCAGAGTGCCATCCCTCTGCATTTCAATGAGCCCTCATTACACACCTCAGAGTACCTTCATAACAAACTCAGAAAGTCCATCCTACTCATCTTAGCAAGTTCTAACTATATATAAGCCCCTCCACAACTCATGGGGCCCTCCCTTCTACATCTAGTTGTTCTCCTTACTTATCTAAGAGTGCTCCTACTATTCACTTCAAAAGGCCCTGCAAACAACTCATTGAGCCCTTTTTACTCAACTCAGCACACATATCTATAAACCTGAGTGAGTCCTCCCAACTCATATGAGAAGATCCTCAAACTCATGTCTTTTAGTCCTCTAACCCACATCATGGAACTATCCTACAGGCCTCATAGAACTCACACAACACAGCTAAGAGGCAGCGTGCTACCAAACTCAGAGAGCCTACTCTATATACCTCAGTATACCCTTCACATAAATCAAAGTGTACCACCATACTGACCTCAAGAGGAGTCCCTACACACCTCAGGGAGATGTTCGTACATAACTCAAAGGGTACAAACTGTACTTCTTTGAAAGATCCCCCCACTAACTATACTTCTTTCAAGCCCTCTATGACCACCTCAAAGAACCTGTAATAACACTCCTCAGAGCACTCTTTTGACTTTCCACAATGACCTTTCCTATACCTCACAATATAGACACTCACCCTGAAACTCACCATAACCTTAACCCTAAGCATAAACCTAAGCCCATCCTGCATACTACAGAGAGCTCTTCCTGTCCCTGACACTAAATGCTAATCCTAGGCCTAACCCTAACTCTAACCTCAAAGAACCTTACCTTCTACATCAATTTGTTCTCCCTACTCATCTAACTGAGCTCTCACTACTTACCTCAAAAGGCCCTCCAAACACAACACACTGAGCACTTTCTACAAGTCCCAGTGCACACATTCTTTCCAACTCTGTAAGCCATCCCAACTCACCTCAGAGGGCCCTTTCACCCAAGTTAATGGGCCTGTGGACATGCATCATATAGCCCTCCTACACAACTCATAGAGTCCTCCCTATACAACAGTGGTCAAAAACAACCAACCTTGGAGACCCCTCTCTATACACCTTATAATATGCTACATACACATCAATGAAAGTCATCCTTAAACACCTCAAGAGTTATCACTACATACCTCAGAGAGACATCCATACATATCTTAGGGAGTACAAATTACACATCTTTTCAAGACCTTTATACTAACTATATTTCTTAACAGCACACTCTAAGCACCTCAGAGGGAATTTTTACTCACCTCAGAGTCTCACTGCACACCTCAGAGAGCTCTTTCCACTTACCACAGAGGCTTTTCCTATATATTACAAAAAGCCCCACTTACTTAGTTGAGTCCTCCCTCTCACAGCAAGAAGCCTTCCTACAAACCTCATAAAGCTGTCCTACACCCTTCAGAGGGACCTCCCTACATATATAAGAGAGCTCTCCCTTGAAGAAAACCCACCTTCACGACTCCAAGAACATTTCCTACACACCAAACTCACCACCTACCTATGTAACTCCAAACTACTTACATCAAGAGCCCTTCCTACACACCTTAAAGTGCCATCCATATACACCCTTCAGAAATGCTTCCTCCACATTTCATTGAGCAAGACCCAAACAACTCAGAAAGTCCTTCATATACAACTGAGTATTTCATATAAACACCAGAGAGACATTAATTCAAACCTCACAATACCCATGCTACACACCTCAGCAAATGCTACATATGCAGCTCAGATAGACCTCACTGTTCACCAAAAACCCTTCCTACTAATCTCCAAGCATCATACATACACACTTCAGAGAGCCATGGTTATACTCCATGAGTGCTCTCCCCAAACACCTCAGATATTCTGCACTATCTTCAAAGAACCCACACATTCCATCTCAGTTTGTTCTCCCTGCTCATATCAGAGAGATCTCACTATTCACTTCAGAGTTTCCTCCCTGAAAAACAGAGATAGCATTTCTGATCAGTTATACACCATTCATAGATCCCACTGATCACCTAATAAAGTCTCTTTGCACACCACTGAGAGTCCTCCCTACATATATTAGAGTGCTACCTCTATGCATTCCAAAGAGCCTTCACTGTACACCTCAGACAACCTATACTACAAAGTTCAGAGAGCTTCTCTATACATTTCAGTGAGTCCAACCTACTCACAACATAGTTCTGCCCACACTCCATAAGATCCTCCCTTTTATATCAGTTTTTCCTTCCTACTTCTCTCACAGAACTTCCACTACTAATCTTAAAAGTCCTCTGAAAACAACTTTCTGCATCCTTTCTACTTATCTCAGTACATACTGCTTATACACCTGAGTTAGCCCTACCCACTCATATCAGAAGGATCATCCACACACATGGTAGAGCCATCCGACACACATCATAGACCTCTCCTACACACCTTATATGCCCCCTCTACAAGATCACAGGCCAAAATCTACCAACCTCAGAGAGCTCTCTCTACACTTCTAGAAGTAATCTTCTTACACATTAAAGAAAGACCTCCATACTCACCTCTACATTTCTCTACACACCTCAGAGAGAAATCCCAACATACCTCAGTGAGTACGAGTTATACTACTAACCAAGCCCTCTTTACTAACTGTATTTCATTTCAAGCACTCTCTAAACCCCTCAGAAATTTCATCTACTCATCTCACATAATCCTCAATAAACACCTAAGAGAACAATTTTGATTCACAACAGAGGCTTTCCCTATGTATCACAAATACTGACCCTCACCCAGAACTTAACCCTTACTCCAACCATAACCCTAAACCCTCCCTACATACCACGGAAAGCCTGATACTGACACTGACACTGACCTTGACCAAATCCTTATCCCTAAACTAACCTTAACCCTAATCTCATAGTACCCTTCCTTCTATCTCATTTTGTTCTCCTTACTCATCTCACAGAGCTCTCATGCCTCAATTCTAAAGGCCCTCCAAACACAACTTACTAAATTATTTCTATAATTCACAGAGCACCCTACCTATTGACCACTGTAAGCCCTCCAGCTCACCTCAGGGAATCCTCCCACACACCACTGAGACCTCAAACCCATTCCATAAAGCCCCTTTACATGCATCATCGTGCCCACCCTACACAGCTCAGTGGCCACAAACTATCATCTTAAAGTGCCTCCCAAAACATCTCAGAGCACCCTACTTACACATCAAAGAAAGCCCATTCACTTTTAATGCATTCTCTACACACTTCAGAGAGGTGTCCCTGCAAAACTCTGTAAGAACAAATTATGCAGCTTTGCAACACAATTCTACTGACAAAACTTCCTTGCAAGAATACTCTAAATACATCAGAATGCCTATTAACTGATGACAGGCAGCCCTAAATACACACCTCATAAAACTCTTTCAACTCACCACAAAGGTCTTCCTACAAACTGCAAATACTGACCCTGATCCTGAACTTAACCCTAAGCCCTCCCTATTTATCAGAGAGCCTTTCCTGACACAATCATGACCCTGAACCTGACTCTAAACTCTAACCCTAACCCTTACTCTAACCTAATAGTGTACTCCCTTCTTCATCAGTTAGTCCTCCCTACTTATCTCAGAAAGCTCTCACTACTCACCCCAAATGGCTATCCAAACACAACTCAGTGAGCCCTTTCTACACTTCACAGATATATTTCCCTTTGAATCTCTGGGAGGTCTCCTAACTCACCTCAGTGGGCTCTCCAACACATGTAATGGAGCCCTCAGACACACATCATATTGTCCTCCCTATTTGCTATGAGAGCTCACAGAACCCTCTCTATAAACATCTTAATGTCCTGCTGACACATCAAAAAAATCATTACTACTAATCTTAAGAACTGTACCTACACAACTCAGAAAGTTTTCCTTACATACCTCAGTGAGTACTTACCATCCTCTTTTGGAAACCCTCTCTAATCACCTCAGAAAGCCTGTGAACTCACCTCAGGGAATCTTTGCAACACACCTCAGAAAGCCAGTTGAACTCATCACAGAAACCTTCCCAATACAATTCAAATGCTGATCCAGACCCTAACTTTAATCTAAACCTAACACTAACTCCCTAACTCTAACACTATCCCCATAATTAAAATAAAAATCCTAAATCTAACCCTAATCCAAATCCAAAGCCCTCAAGTTGACCTTAAAACTACCCCTAACTCTCCCTTTACAGCTTGGAATTTGCTCCATACAAAAATCAGAGAACCCTCCCTACACATCTCAGAGTGCCCTCCTGGTACATTGAAGAAAGCCCTCACTACTCATCTCCAGAGAAGTACCTACACACCTCAGAGACACATCCCTATAGACCTAAGTGAGTACTCATTATACTCCTCTTCAAGCACTCTCTAAACACCTCAGAGAGCCTTTCTACTAACATCAGGAAACCCTCACTACACTCGTCATAAAGCTATTTTGACTGGCCTCCTGTATACACCACAAAGAGGTGTACTTAATTGATCCCCCCCACTCATGTCAATAAGCACTCCTACAAAACTCATAAAGCCCTCCTCACCCTTCGGAGGAACCTCCCATCATACCTCATACAGCCCTCCTTATAAAATGAAGAGAACTCACCTTCACACCTCAGAGAACCTTTCCTACACACCTCAAACACACTTCCCTACACATAAAAATTTCCTTGCAGCCTTTCTGAACAGAACAAGCTCAAAGACCCGGAGCCAGCGCAGTGCAGCATACTCCGGCATGCAAGCAGCTTCAGGGACCAGGATAGGGCAGCCAGAGACTTCCCTAAGCAGCCTGGACCCCTGCGGTGGGAGGTGCCTTTCAAGGCTAACTTCTCGGACCAGACCACCCAGTGAGAGGCTTTCTACATAGAGCCAGCCACAAGTCCCCGAACCAACAGAGAGCTTCGATCCGCAAGCAGCCTCTGGGATCAGGGCAGGGCAGGCAGAGACCTCTTCAGGAGGCTCTGCCCACTCCGGTCGCAGGCTCTTTCCACGGGACATTCCAAGATGGTGGCCTAGAGGGTGACTGCATCCCCAGTCGCTCCAGAACCCAGGAGTTAAGAAGGGGAGGTATTGAGAGACTCGGACTGAAATAGAGCCATGGGTGAGTCTGCCCACTGGGTAAAGCTTGGCCCGGGTGGCAGGCACAGATAGGGGTGGCTTATCAGAGCAGGGCAGGGCAGCTAGAGTCTTCCCCAGGTAGCCTTCCACACTCCAGCGGTGGGCTCCTCCCACACGACCAGCTGCACGGTTCAGGCCCCCAGTGAGAGCCTTTCTGCACAGAGCCAGCTCCAAACCCTGGAACCAGTAGGGGGCTAGGGGCAGCTTTCTTCGGATGCACTGCATTATCAAATTACTCCAAGATATCAGGCTACTGAAGGCTGGGAGGTGAAACACTGGAAATCTACTGGGACACTATAAGCCAATAGCAGAAATCTGCAATATCTCAGGATCCCACTGACAGCTGACCAATATCAGAAAACAAGGGAAGAAAATGTCCCAAACAAACCTAGATACTACATCAATAAAACCCAATGACAACACAGCAGAAGAAATGTCAGAAAGAGAGTTCAGAATGTACATAATTAAAACGATCAGGGAAGCAAATGAGGAGATGAAAGAGCAAATGCAGGCATTGAAGGAGGAGATGAAAGAGCAAATGCAGGCATTAAATGATCGCACCAATCAACAGTTAAAAGACCAAATACGGGAAGCAAGAGATCATTTCAATAAAGACTTAGAGATACTGAAAAAAAAAGCAAACTGAAATACTTGAAATGAAGGAAACAATAAACAAAGGTAAAAACTCCATAGAAAGCATAACCAATAGGATAGAACAACTGGAAGACAGAACCTCAGACATTGAAGACAAATTATTTAATCCTGAAAACAAAGTTTGTCAAACAGAGAAGATGGTAAGAAATCATGAACAGAATCTCCAAGAATTATGGGATATCATGAAAAGGCCAAATGTAAGAATTATTGGGATTGAGGAAGGCTTAGAGAAACAAACCAAAGGAATGAACAATCTATTCAATGAAATAATATCAGAAAATTTCCCAAATCTGAAGAATGAAATGGAAAACCAAGTACAAGAGGCTTATAGAACTCCAAACATACAAAATTACAACAGACCCACACCAAGGCACATTATTATGAAAATACCTAACATACAAAATAAAGACAGAATTTTAAAGGCTGCGAGAGAAAAGAATCAAATTAAATTCAGAGGGAAACCAATAAGAATATCAGCAGATTTTTCAATCCAGACCCTAAAAGCTAGAAGGGCCTGGAACAACGTATACCAAGCCCTGAAAGAAAACAGATGCCAACCAAGAATCCTATATCCAGCAAAACTTACCTTCAAATTTGACGATGAAATAAGATCCTTCCATGATAAACAAAAGCTAAAGGAATTTACAAAAAGAAAGCCAGCATTACAGAACATTCTCAGCAAAATATTCCATGAGGAAGTGATGAAAAACAACGATGCAAATCAGCAACAGGAGGCACTAGCAAAGGAACAGCCAAATAAAGGAGAAATCAAATCATGTCAAAAACAAATATGAATCAATTGACTGGGAATACAAATCATATCACAATAATAACCCTGAATGTTAATGGCCTGAACTCATCAATCAAAAGACATTGACTGGCAGACTGGATTAGAAAGAAAAATCCAACAATATGCTGCCTGCAAGAGACTCATCTCATAGAAAGAGACACCCATAGACTAAAGGTGAAAGAATGGGGAAAAACATATCATGCACATGGACACAGCAAAAAAGCTGGAGTATCCATCCACATTTCAGATAATGTGGATGTCAAACCAAAACTAGTCAGAAGAGATAAAGAAGGACATTACATGCTGCTTAAGGGAAGCATAAATCAGCAAGACATAACAATCATAAATATCTGCCCCAAACATTGGCTCATCCATGTACGTCAAACAAATCCTTCTCAATTCCAGAAATCAAATAGACCACAACACAATAATACTAGGCGATTTTAACACGCCTCTCTCACCACTGGATAGATCGTCCAAACAAAAATTGAATAAAGAAACTATAGATCTCAACAACACAATCAACAATTTAGACTTAACGGACATATATAGAATATACCATCCAACAAAGAACGAATACACTTTCTTCTCAGCAGCACATGGATCCTTCTCTAAAATACACCATATATTATGCCACAAAGCTAATGTTAGCAAATACAAGAAGATAGAGATACTACCTTGTACTCTATCAGATTATAATGGATTGAAATTAGAAATAAATGACAGAATAAAAAACAGAAACTTCTCCAATACCTGGAGATTAAATAATACACTATTATATGATGAATGGATAACAGAAGACATCAGGAGGGAAATAAAAAAATTCTTAGAAGTAAACGAGAACAAAGACACATCATATCAAAATCTCTGGGACACTATAAAAGCAGTACTTAAAGGAAGATTTATTTCATGGGGTGCATTCAAAAAAAGAAGCAGAAATCAACAAATAAACGACTTAACACTACAGCTCAGAGCACTAGAAAAAGAAGAGCATACCAATACCAAAAGTAGTATAAGACAGGAAATAGTTAAAATCAGAGCCGAAATCAACGAAATCGAAACAAAAGAAACAATTGGAAAAATTAACAAAATAAATAGTTGGTTCTTTGAAAAAATAAATAAAATTGATAAACCCTTAGCCACACTAACAAAGAGAAAGAGGGAGAAAACTCAAATTACTAAAATTCAGAATGAACAAGGAAACATCACAACAGACACGAGTGAAAAACAAAACATAATTAGAAGCTATTTTGAAAATCTATACCCCAACAAAACAGAAAACCTCGAAGACATCAACAAATTTCTAGAGACATAAGAATTACCTAAACTGAACGAGGAGGACATACACAACTTAAATAAACCAATTTCAAGCAATGAAATAGAAGAGGTCATCAAAAGCCTACCAACAAAGAAAAGTCCAGGACCAGATGGGTTCTCAGCCGAGTTCTACAAAACCTTTAAAGAAGAGCTCATTCCAAGACTCCTCAAACTATTCCATGAGATAGAAGAGGAGGGAACCCTCCCAAACTCGTTCTATGTAGCCAATATCACCCTGATACCTAAACCAGACAGAGACACATCGAGGAAAGAAAATTTCAGACCAATATCCTTAATGAACATTGACGCAAAAATTCTCAACAAAATTTTAGCAAATCGCATACAAAAATATATTAAAAGGATAGTGCACCACGATCAAGTGGGTTTTATCCCAGGGATGCAAGGTTGGTTCAACATTCAGAAATCAATAAATGTCATTCACCATATGAACAGACTTAAAGTTAAGAATCACATGATTATTTCAATAGATGCAGAAAAAGCATTTGATAAAATACAGCATCCCTTCATGCTCAAAACACTAGAAAAAATTGGGGTAGTGGGAACATTCCTTAACATTATAAGGCCATATACGCTAAGCCCATGGCCAATATCATTCTAAATGGTGAAAAAGTGAAAGCATTCCCCCTAAAAACTGGAACAAGGCAGGGATGCCCTCTATCATCACTTTTATTCAACATCATCCTTGAGACTCTAGGCAGAGCAATTAGACAAACCAAAGAAATTAAAGGGATAGGAATTGGAAAAGAAGAACTCAAACTTTCCTTGTTTGCTGATGACATGATTATATATTTAGAGGAACCTGGAAATTCCACGAGAAAACTTTTAGAACTCATAAGTGAATTTAGTAAAGTAGCAGGTTACAAGATCAATGTTCATAAATCCAATGCATTTTTATACATAAGTGATGAATCTTCAGAAAGAGAAATTAGGAAAACTACCCCATTCAAAATAGCATCGAAAAAAATAAAATACTTGGGAATCACTCTCACAAAAGAAGTAAAAGACCTCTACAATGAGAACTACAGAACACTAAAGAAAGAAATTAAAGAAAACCTTAGAAGATGGAAAGATCTCCCATGTTCCTGGATAGGAAGAATTAATATTGTCAAAATGGCTATACTACCTAAAGTGCTATACAGATTCAAGGCAATTCCAATTAAAATCCCAATGATGTACCTTGCAGAAATAGAGCAAGCAATTATGAAATTCATCTGGAAGAATAAAAAACCTAGAATAGCTAAAGCAATCCTCAGTAGCAAGAGTGAAGCAGGGGGTATTGCAATACCATATCTTCAACTCTACTACAAAGCAATAGTAACAAAAACGGCATGGTATTGGTACCAAAATAGACAGGTAGATCAATGGTACAGAATAGAGGACATGGACACAAACCCAAATAAATACAATTTTCTCATACTAGACAAAGGGAACAAAAATATGCAATGGAGAAAAGATAGCCTCTTCAACAAATGGTGCTGGGAAAACCGGAAAACCATATGCAATAGAATGCAATTAAACCCCTATCTCTCACCCTACACAAAACTCAACTCAAAATGGATCAAGGACTTCAGAATGAGACCAGAGACCCTGCATCTTATAGAAGAAAAAGAAGGTCCAAATCTTCAACTTCTTGGCTTAGGATCAGACTTCCTTAACAGGAGTCCCATAGCACAAGAAATAAAAGCAAGAATCAACAACTGGGATAGATTCGAACTAAAAAGCTTTCCCTCAGCAAAGGAAACTATCAGCAATGTGAAGAGAGAGCCTACAGAGTGGGAGAATATCTTTGCCAACCATACTTCAGATAGAGCGCTAATTTCCAGAATCTATAAAGAACTCAAAAAACTCTACACCAAGAATACAAATAATCCAATCAGCAAATGGGCTAAGGAAATGAACACACACTTCACAGAAGAAGATGTACAAGTAATCAACAGATATATGAAAAAATGTTCAACATCCCTAGTAATAAGGGAAATGCAAATCAAAACTACCCTAAGATTTCATCTCACCCCAATTAGAATGGCGATTATCAAGAATACAAGCAACAACAGGTGTTGGCGAGGATGTGGGGAGAAAGGAACACTCATACATTGCTGGTAGGGTTGCAAATTAGTGCAGCCACTCTGGAAAGCAGTGTGGAGATTCCTCAGAAAGATTGGAATGGAAACACCATTTGACCCAGCTATCCCACTCCTTGGCCTATACCCAAAGGACTTAAAATCAGCATACTACAGAGATACAGCCACTTCAACGTTCATTGCTGCTCAATTCACCATAGCCAGATTGTGGAACCAACCTAGATGCCCTTCAGTTGATGAATGGATAAAGAAACTGTGGCATATATATACAATGGAATATTACTCCGCAATGAAGAATGATAAAATTATGGCATTTACAGGCAAATGGATGAAATTGGAGAATATCATGCTAAGTGAGATAAGCCAATCTCAAAAAACTAAAGGACAAATGATCTCACTGATAAGCAGATGAGGACATATAATGGGGGGTGGAGGGGTTAGCATTAGGTTTAGGGTTAGGTTTAGGGTTAGGGATAAGGAGAGCAGTAAGAATGAAGAAAAGAAGGACTGTATAGATGGGAAAGAGGGGTTGGAGGGGTGGGGGGGAAGGAAAAAAAATAATCAAACATCATTGCCCTATGTAAACGTATGATTACACAAATGGTATGCCTTGAGTCTATGTACAAATAGAGAAACAACATGTATCACATTTGTATACAATAAAAAAATAAAAATTTCCTCCCTATTCATATCAAGAATCCTTCATATAGAACTCAAAATCCCGTCCTTACATATTTTAAGGACACTTCCTCCACAATTCATTGAGCAACACCTAAACTCAGAAAACTTCCTTTATGCACCCAAGAGTGTACTCCATAAAAATGCCAGAGATATTAATTCAATCCTCAGAAGACCTGTGCTACACACCTCAGGAAATCATATACACAAATCTTAGAAAGACCTCACTACTCTTTAAAAAACTGTCCCTTTTCACCTTTGAGGGTTTTACCTACACACCTCAGCGATTCCCTTTGCTGTTCTAAAAGACACATTAGTGTGTTCTCCCTACTTATATCAGATAAATATCTGTATTCACCTCAGAGGGCCCTCAATACACAACTGAGATTGCACTACTACACAGGGAAAAGTAATTTATAACATCTCATATATACCTTCTGCACACCTAATGGAGAGATCCCTACACACCTCAGAGAGCCTGAACAACACACCTCAGAGATTCCTTCCCTTCATACACACTTCACAGACACCTAACTACACATCTCAGAAATCCCTCCCAACTTACATCAAGCACCATTCCTACACAACTCAGAGGGCCGTCCATACACACCTGAGAAACCCTTCCTACACACATCATTGCACAATCCATATACATCTCAGAGAATAACACCACACAGTGCCTATCTACATTTATCAGATTGCTCTACTTTTACAAATCAGAGGGCTCTGTTACACACCTCATGGAGCCGTCCATTAAAATCTGCTTTTTTCTCCCCATTAATCTCAGAGATCTCTCCTTACTCACTTTAGAGATATATCACTATACACCTTGGTGAGTTCTTAATACTCACTTAATACTCACCTTCCCTGTACACCCCAATCAAGAGTCCTCCATACAAAGCTCAGAATGCCTTTTCAACAAATCTCAAAAGAAAATATGCATGTATCTCAGGTAGCAAACACCATTTACCAAAAATCCTTGTGCATTCATTCAAAGGCCACAACTATAAAACTCATAGATTCCTTGTGATACTTTGAGTGCCCTCCCCAAGCCCCTGAGAGATTCCTTGTATGATCCCTCCCAACAAAACTTAGTGTGTTCATTTCAGTTCAGAGTGCCCTCCCTACACAACTGAGATTGTAAAGGTTAAGGGGTGAACAAATAAAGAGGCAAGCATACAGGATGGCATAAAATAAGGAGTGACTTCCTTGGGAAAACCAGTTCCATTTTATTATCTACTGCAGGGATATATCAGAATACATTATTGAAGTTAGTTTGTGCATGTGCAGATCATATAACTTGCTTCTCAGAGTCCTGTAGTACCAAATGTTTTCATAAGAAGATAACATCTTCATGGCTCAAGGACAGAGGAGTTGCAGAATGTTTCCAAGTCACAGAAACAGAAGGTCTTAATCATCTGAGGTGTATGTTCAAAGGACTTATGCTCCTCTGTAATTTCAAATGGTCTGAACCTCTACAATTCCAACCTTTTGTTTTGTGTGACCTTTTGAATAGATGTGACTTGTCTTTTGTTTAAGGAGGGTGGAGGAAGAAAGTGAGGCACACATTGGAAAAATAAGTACAACATATAAAGGCAAGTGTCCATAAATATCCTCCAATGAAAAGCTGTTTGATCCATGTAAAATTTGGTAGACATGAGATTAACCATAAATTCTAACCTACATCATCTTGTTGCACCTTCTTTACAATGTCTTTGAGATGATCCAATTCCTTTTGAATGGAATTAGTGTTATCAATTGTATTTAAATAACACAGGTTATTAAATTTATGGCATCCCTTATGATGTAACAAAAGCAAATAATCAATAGAATTCCTATTATCAAGAATAGCTTGATGCTTTTGTTTTTGTTCATTAGCATAGTAATTGCCCTTGATGTGTAATTTATATTTTTTACCATAGCACAGGTAAGCCCCATTTTCTGTTTATAAGCTCCTACTGCTAGGGCAGGAATACCAACTAAAGAGAAATTTGAAGTCTCAAAATCTGCTTTAGACAATAGATTAACCTAATCATCACAATCTTTATCTAAGTATATAGCCCTTTTATGTAATTGTTGAGCTGGATGGTGACTTGGTGACCTATTAACTCCTAAGGAGAGGGGAGAAATGCTGTTAATCTGCTTAAACAAAAATGAGTTCCATGAAACATATTAGTTGCAATATAGTTACAGGTTTAAGCACTACATAAAAAGAACAGATCCCATATCTACATCTTGGTGGATACAAATTTCAGAAGAACTAACAATTTCTGCTAAGTAAAGCCAAATGTTATAATGACTGCAAAAAGCCAAAGATGGAAGTTTTCTGTACAGGGCACCACCAACAAATAGGAATACAGCAGAGAAATAACAACAATGACCAGCATAGTTATGGAAATTTGTGTAAGTTTTACAAAGAGAGGTGTAAAAAATTTTCAGGGCACATTCTAAACTCATCTGGTCTAGCAATTTTTGGGAAGATGTTGTTAAAATATTTATATCCCCCCAGGTCTCTAGATGATTAGAATATCAGGGACCCCTATGGCCTCTTGTACTTTTTTGAGTTTCCTTCTTTCAATCAGGGTCCACTCCATCCAGGATCAAATGGAATTTGGTAATCAGATTGTGAAGTCCTTGATGCCAATTCATGATGATTGACGGGTCTCACACACCTGGAATCCAGACAGGAAATGTAGGAGTTAGAGTAGCAGCATATTTCTTCTTCCATGTAATCAACAGTAAAGGGATTTGCCAAGCAGGGTTTGGTGGAACTCAGTATTTTACATAAATCATTGGTAGTTGTTCCTTATGGGTGAAGTGTCTGTCCAAGGCAGAGGAGCAGCGATGTGTATTATCTCATATTCTACATTAACAGCATTCACTGTGAACAAGGAAATATTGAGAGCATTATTAACATGAGTGAGGTTAGGTCCCCTTTTTTTGGTTTTGTTTTAAAAGGCACATTTTAAGTGTGTGGTGTGCATGTTCAACTAAGGTGTGTTCAGTAGGATTGTGGGGAATTCCATGTGTTAAAAATATATTCTATTGATTACAAAATTGAGAAAATGTGCTAGAAGTATAAGCAGGGGAATTGTCAGTTTTTAAATGATGAGTTTTACCTTGGTGGCAATGAAGAGGAGCACATGATAGATAAAGGCTGAGACCTTCTCTGAACAATGTACATTGGAGGATGTATCTATGGTAACATGTAAGAAAGAACAGGGGTGGAAGGGAGGAAAATGAGTTACATCCATCTGCCATAGGCCATTAGAATCTAAACCTTGAGGGGGTTTATGGTTTCACAAGTAGAACAAAAGGGTATGCAATGAGATAAATTATTAATGATGAAAGAGGTCTGTTGAGAGAAAATAGAAAAGCTTTCATTAAAGAATTTTGATGAAAAAATTGTATGATTTCAAAGCATATGAAAAGAGAGAATAAAAGGTTTTCATAGCACCATCAGCATGAGCATTTCCTTCAGTGAGTGGTCCAGGAAACATAGTGTGACTATGTATGTAAGCAAGAAATATTGGAGCCGTATAATCCTGTAAAAGATATTAAAGAGTGATAAACAGGCATAAATTAGAGTCCAAATGAGGTGAAAAAATTGCAGAGGAAATATGAGGCATCAGTTTGTTTATATACTGAGAATCTGTAATGATGTTTAAGGCAATAGAAAACTTACAAAGAGCTAAAATAATTGCAGTTAATTTGGCCCCCTGAGGATAAGCTTGATGCAATGTGTAACATTCTGTTCATTTTTTATCAATTAATATAAATAGTACACCCTATTGTTTTCCTCCATCAGTATAGACAGTAATCCCATTGGAAATCAGAAAAGAGAAGATTATAGAAAGAGCATGAGAGACTTGACACAATAAGGAAAGGTGTTCATCCAGAAGTGCATGGAAAGCAATAGGAGCTAAAAAGTCTGTTAAAATAGCTTGATAATGAAAATTGTAAATATTGTAAATGTAAAGTCTTTCCATAAGATAAAGTACATGAAAATCTGTTCCTGTAAGCTCAAATGTAACAGATAGATGTAAGTGATAATATGCAATTGTGACTATCTGAGATCAATTGAGCATACATATCAGCATAAGTTGAGGAGAGTATTACCACTCTATTATACTCAAACTTTGATTATACATGGCAACAACTGCAGAGAAGACATAAGGATTTCCAGTGAAGATTATTAGAGATAAAGGAACATTGAATGTTGGGAGTCTATCTATAAAAACTGTAGATAATTTCTCATTAACACACCAAAGAGCTGTAGGAAATGGAGGAGTTAACTAGAAAAATCTGGTGGGATTATGTTGCTTTTTTAACATCTGAAAAAAGGATGACAGCATACCAGTAGTTAAAAGAATATATAGTTGGGCCCAATTTAAATGCCCGAAAAATTGATGTAAATGAACTAAGGAAAATGTGCAAGGAAAAGTAAATTTTGGAATATGAGTAACATTAGAGTACTTTGTGTCCTAAATAGTTAATAGGGAGTTGTCTTTGGATATATTTCCTGTGGCCACATGGAGGCCAGATTGTAATACAATGTGTTGCAATTCAGTTAAAGAATCTTCTGTTAAGTATTGGCCTAGCAATGAAAATATCATCCATATAATAATAAACAAGACTATGTGGGAATAATTGTCAGAAAGGCTGAGGAGTTTTATTCACAAACTGTAGACATAATGTTGGGCTATTTAACATACCTTGAGGAAGAAATGTACACTGATATCTATCAACAGGCTAATGATAATTGAAATACAGGAACTGTGAAAGCAACTATACCTCAATCACCAGGAAAGATAGGAGTATTAAAAAATATTTTATGTCTATTACATATAAGGAAAAAGTCTGAGGGATTTGATCAGGGTTAGACAATCCACATTGAAGTGAACCTATAGGTCATATATATTTAATAATTTCTCTTAAATTTTATAATAATCTCCATTTCCCTTATTCCTTCTTTATGATAAAAATGGGTGTATTCCATGGACCGGTAGAGGGTTCAATATGTCCCAATTATAACTGTTCTTGAATAAGGGCCTCTAGGATTTCCACCTTTTCCGTAGACAATGCTCATTCGTAGACAATGGTCATTTTTTCTACCAAGACAGGAGTGAAAATCTTCCATTATAATGTCAAGGCAGTCAGAACCACAGAGGTCCCTACAGAAAAGGCAATTTGACAGACATTTGCAATTGTGTATATATGCTTGAATATGAGTAATAACTTGCTGTGGGTTGGAAGGGCCAGAGCATTGTAACCATAGAGAACATTTGGACACTTGTTCATTATTGCCTCCTATGTCCTACGTATGGCCTTTCTTTTCTTTTCTTTTTTTTTTTCTTTCTTTCTTTTTTTTTGTGATGCTGGGGATTGAACCCAGGGTCTTGTGTTTGTGAGGAAAGCACTCTACCAAGTGAGCTATATCCCCAGCCTTATGTATGGCCTTTCTAAGAGCCATACATGAGGCCATATTGAAAGGGGTAAATTTACAACTGGTTTCCAATAACCCTGGGATTGGCTGCTCATTTAAAAAAAGGGTTAACTTTGGCCTAGTTTCAGTAATAGGTAAAAATGCTATGATTATAGTGGAAACATCCTGCATTTCTCCTTTCATTATAAACTTTCCCACAGAGACTTACTTGAGCATCCTCAAGTAAGTAGTAATTATATCTATCCATGCATTCCCTCTAGTGGCATAAAAGAATTTGTGGACAGAGCTTCTGTTTGAATCTGAAACATTTGTGAAGTAGATATATGCATTTGCACATAAAAAGTGTTCCCCCTCCTTTGGACCTGGGTCAAGGGTTGACCCATAATTGGGTTTTTTGACATGTATGCTTCTGTGACATGAGAATACTTTGTGAATATGTTGCTTCTTGGTATGGAGTAGTATCTATTACTGGTATAACATCTGTGATATGCATAGCCTTTGTGACCTGTATACACTCTAATCTCTTTAAATTTTTTGGCCTGAGTAGACGATATGATCTGTGAAGTAGTTATAGCCTGAGTAGCCTTGATGACTTCAAAGGCCACACTATAAGCTGAGTAGTTTCTATGACCTGAGCAACTTAAATAACCTAGTAGCCCCTATGAGTTACTGTCACGAGCGGCAAGGAGGAGTCAATGAGAGTAAATTTGGTCCAAAATCAATTGGTTTTTATTTGATGCTGATCACACAATTACTATAGTTATTCTAACATTTAGTCACACCAATATCACATAACTTAATCACTAAATTATTATAAGCCCCGAATAAACAAGACTCACTCTTTACTGAGACCCGTTCCTAAGGTCCACTCCTGTGTGACGTGTCTTGAGTCGAAGGGCAGCGACTCCCAGAGGACAGTCAGGAAGACAGCTCAGGAGATCTCACTGGGGAACTCCCTCCAGCCTAAGTCCTGATCAGCGAGGGCAGTTGGATGGTGAAGGAGGGCGGCGAGGTCACAGCAGGCAGGCCGGGCAGAGACGTCTTAGGCAGGATGCACACGGGCAGCTCCGTAGTCACTTCCACAGGAACATCTCGGTCATGATCAGGATGATGGATGGTCCATCAAGCAATGAGTAAGTCAGTGAGTCCCCTTCAGGCTTGGCGCAACACGGGCGTCATTGGTGTAAAAGAAGGACTGGAGCTAGGCTCATCATGAGTCCTTTTAAACCCTTTTTATCAAACCCTGCCATCTGGTCTTGGTCCGAGGGAAGTTAGTTATCTTACTTGGGGTCAGTTGCACGTGTCTCCAACTTGGGGGCAATGTCAAGTTTATCTTGGGGCAACACCACATCATTACCTCATTACAGCACAGAGCACTCAAATTATTTTTTTGCAAGTTACACAGCACAAGTTGTTTTTTGTAAGTTACACAGTACAGAGTAAACAAGTTTTTTTTTTACAGGTTACACAGCACAAAGTAAACAAGTTGTTTTTTTACAAGTTACACAGCACAGAATGTCACACATTTAACTTTGCTTCTTACAGTCCACCCCCAGGGTCATGGGATGCCACCACTACTGTGGTGGGCAGACCGTGGTCCTCAATCATCCTTACAGAATATAGGAATACATTCATCAATACATTCAATTTTATAGAATTGCATAAAAGATAATGAGTGAGGCAACAAATGAGAAATATCCCTGTTTCTGTAGGAAATCTAAAACCTATGGGTGTCTAAAACCCTGGTGCAGTTGTATACACCTCTGTGGGTGATGATGAAATGGGAAGTGGATGTAAGCAGGAGTTTTGTAAGTTTGCAGATCTTGGACCACCCTATTACATATTTGTATAGCAATTCTAACATCATGAAAGCAGGAAAAGTTAAACACAAAATTCCGAAGGTAAAGCTCTAAAGGAAGGAAAGTGTCAATCAGTTATAGGATATGCTATGATGGTATATGGTTCACTGTCGATGTCAGTAAATGTAAATGTTTCAGGCACTCTCAATGCATGTACAGCATACATTCCAGGTGTGGAATAATGGATGCATATTAATTTCCAACAACATACATAAAAGGGAAAACATAATGATTTGAGAGCAAGGTTAAACAAATAGGCATTTTTGGTTTTTTAGGGGAGAGGCAAAGGGAACTATACATATCCTTGGGTTTCCTGGCATACAGATGTGACAAGGTAAAACATCCATCCATCCTAGGGAATTTACCCAGTAAAAGGTTAGCATATTCATGAAACCATAAAGCAGCTGAATGTTCCTCAGTTGTGGAACTGTAGATGTCAGTAATGAGTCGAAGTAGGTACTGGATGTGCATAGGCACTCTCTTATGTGGGGGCCGGATGGAAGATACCATATCACTGTGACACCATACATGATTTAGGATATGTAATAAGGGTGGAATAGGTACAAAATGTATAAGGGAAAATGAAGGAGAGCATAATTCACAATGTGATTTGTTTGGAGCAAAGAGTGTGCAAATCCTATCCAAGTAGCATAAAGTATCAGGAGAAAAGAATTTATGGCTGCAAGAATAAACCAATTACATACATGAAATTCACAACACAGCAAACATGTATTAGCATGAAATATTTTGAGACGGTCAGTGCATGCTTTGCACATGCATGGAGTAGACCAAGGCTTTCTCATAGTCCTTGGCTGCCTGTTGTGCAGTTGTCCTGCAACAGAAGAAGGCAATTTTAATAGTTATCATTATAAGTATTATAATGACAATAAAAGTGGTAAGTTCTTTCAACCAATGCCAAGGGTTCCATCGCATGATGCAAGCAAATTTTCCTGAAAAAGGTTTCCTAAGGAAGTTGATAATGGTACAGTCTTTGCCAATGGTCCATTTGACATGTGGTCTGGTGAGCAAGGAATTGTGCACTATCATTTCCACATCATGCACATCATTGTGCAGCATGAGAAGTTCAAGTGTGATTTAATTGTGAATGTTCTGCAGACATTTCTCATTTTGCTGGAAGATCTTATTTAGTTCTTGTGTGGAGTCCTTAACAGCACAGAACACAGCTGATTCCATATCAGAGTTCTGAAGAAGTGATATAAACCAAAGGTGTGATTAGTGATGTAGGTTACCTGAGTGATAACTGATTTCCTCAAGGAATGATGAGTAAATTTGATGGCATTCTGCGAGAGATGACATGCAGGAGACAGAAAGTAATTATAAGCTTGAAAAATATTGTGCCAGACTGTGATGTTGTAAGCTGCAGGACCACAGGTTAGAATTCTGTAGTTACCTAAATCTTCAATCTTGTTGGGTGCAGAGAAAAGAGCAATTTTGGATGTTTCAAATTGTGAGTGATAAGTGTTGAAGGCAAGGTAAGTCATTTTGCTAATAGGGTAAGTATCCTAAACATCAACATATCATGCTGTGTCATTTAGTTGTGCCCAAAAGAATTTATCATAAGGCACAACCCAGGTATTACCTATGAGCAGGGGAATGGGCTTGGTATGGTACACTACAATTGCAGTAGTTGTTGAAATGTTCCATAAGTGTAGCTCAAAAAGGCCATTCTCACAAAAAGATTCTTTTCTAGGATCCAGGATGACTTGTGAGTATGCTGTTTCTTGTCCGTGGCCAGTCAGGAAAAGATCTGCTATTTCAGAGTTGGTTTGATTTAGTAAGGCAAGTACATGGTCACATTCTTGATTAATACACAGATTGTTCAATGCAGTATTGAGAGCTTTAATCTGTTTAGTATGTTCTTCATGAAATTTGTTGATTTCTTCTTTCAAAATTTCTTGTTCAATATGTAGTTTCTGTATAAGGACAGAGTGCAAACCTTTGGAAATGCTGTGAAGTGCTCTTGTCTGTTGTAAGGTGATATCTTGAAGGGAATCAACTCTCACATGGAGTTCTTCCATCATTACTCCAGCAATGAGGGCTCCGATTGCTGCACCTGCAAGGAATGCACTGGCAGCGATGAACTGTAAAGGTCTCCATAAGTTCTGTGTGCCATGTAAGTTGTAGTAGAAATTTGGGGCAACTAAAGTTGTTTTACCATGTAACTTCAGGTCTTTGTTGTTCACGGAAGATATATCCAATCTCAGAGTGATAGGCATAATGGTGGTGTTGACTAAGAGCCTTATAGCTTGGTAAGTTATGGGTAGAAAGGAAGGTGCTCGAGTTACCACAGGCACTGTCCTGTAGTCAGGAGGAAAGATGACTGCTCCTTTGTTGTGTGCTGCAATCCAAGAATGGGTGGAGTTAAAACCACCCCTATAGATGAGGCACGGTTCAAATCCATCTTGTTTATGGAAGCAGTCTTCATGTGTGAGCTTGTAAGCATACACATGAGAAGGAAGAGTGAAAGTGTTCAGTCAAGTCAGGTCTCATTGTGGATTATAGAGTGAGATACCATATCAAAGGTGTGCCATTTGTTGTTAGGTCCAGGAAGTAACATATAGAAATAGTATGGAAGTTTCCCTACTGGTGTTCTGTATTTCCATTTGGAAAAGTCCATACCTGCAGTAGTCCACCATTCCAGTGATCTGTTATCAGCCTCCTTTATAATTATAATGTACAGTGGAGAACATCAGCAGATTACACTGCTTCCAGGTGAGGCCTTCTTCCTCGATGATGGGGTCTTCATATCCTAAAATGGTCACTTGAGGTTTCAGTGTAAGTTGAAATGTCAATCTTGTATGTGCAGTTGACAGTGGAGGAATTGTAAATATGTCAAAGTATGACACATTAATTGTCCTGATGCTCCTGTGTGGGCCAATTTAGTATAAGCAGTCCCAAAGGTACATCCTTTAGTAAAAGAAATATTGTGAAGTCTTGGCCACCAGGAAGAGTTGGTGTGTAAGGAGATAACAGGCATGATAATGAGTGAAGAAAGTATCTGGAATTTGCAGTTCTCGTAGGGATGGAGTGGAGTCAGTCAAGTACGGTAATTTGGCAATTCCAAACGGGAAAGGGAGATGTTCCTTGTTCAGTACTAGGAAAGGTTATGTAGGTGAAAAGTCATTAGTCAGATTAACACGTTGAAAGGGAACATTGACAATGGCACTGTTGTTGGTTCTATTATGAAAATAAGCATTAAGCAAGTTCCATGAGTAGTTACCTAGTAGATGATCTGAAGTGTTGGTCCAGTTAACCTAGTACCACCATTGTAAATATGTATCATTTACACCAAGATCTCCTGTGCTGACAGGTGATGTGAGGTTAGAGAAATCTGTTTCAAATTGGAGGTTCTTAGTCACAGATTTGTTCACATATCTTTGATAGTAATCTTCAGTCATATTCAAAAGTGAAATTTGGTAGTAAACATCAAAGAATTTTGGGAAGTCTGTGGTAGTTACATTCCAGCAGAGGTCAGAGGTGATTCTGGAGTGTGTAGCGGGTGGAAAGATGCATGGTGGCTGAGGAAGAGAATCTGGAAAGCAAATAAAGCCCATGGTGGTAAATACTGCAGAGGAATGTCCCAAATTAGTGGTTTTCCTTCAGCAAAAATGGATCTGATGGAGAAGTAAGGTAAAGTTGAGTCAGAAAGATGAGGAGACACAGGGATCTTATGAAGCAACAAAGGGTAAGGTTGTGGAATAGGTTCTTTCAGGAGCAGAGGTAATCTCCATGTTTGAGTTCCCAAAGCAATAATTTCCCACCAGTCAAATACTGGGAGAAAGGACATACTGGTAATCAGTAAATCAGGTCTATAAGCATTGAGAAGCTCAAATTTTCCAAATATAGGCAAGTTAGGGAAATCTGCAATGCAAGTAACTTTAGCCTTATTAGTTTTTTCAACTAGCTCATTGACATCTGAACTGGCGTTGAATCGTAGCTTGAGATGTTGGAATAGTTTAGTCATATTATGAGGGCAATAGGTGCCAAAAGGTTCATCCATTATGGGAGGCCAATAAAACTTGGGTTCATACTGGTTAACAGAAGTTTTAGGTGTGGCCCAATTCCATGCACCAGGTGTGTCTTCTCCCTTTTTTTCTGTGTGCACCTCTCCATCTTCATCCTCATAGGCATAGTCTTGAAAATAGTCATCATAATAAGGATCACCTTTGGGTGCATTAGATGTGTCCCACAGTTCAAACATTTGTGCTGTTAAGGAGAATTTCATTGCTTGTTCACAAGTGGTCAAAATTGTCTTCCATAGCTGAAATAATGGTTACATTATTCTTGCTAAATTTGAGGTTTTGGTACCAAAAATAGGGTATCAAGTGTTTGTAATAAAAGACATACTGAGGATGGGTTCCCCAATTCATCTGAACAATTTCCATATTATGACAACATAATGGATTTTCTTCCAGCAGGTTGGTGTTGATAGGGTCATCATCCACAGTGTGGAAAACAGGAGAAAGTGTCCTGTGACATTAGCTTTGTGATATTCAATACATTTCATGTTATACAGAAAAGACTGCTTCATGGCAAAAGAGCAAATTTGTTCCAAAATAGTTGGTTATAAACTCTGTGATTGTGAATCCAAGTGTTACTTCTCCAGTATTCAGGTACATTGCCTTTAGGTACAATGTAATGTCTAATGAATCTCCAAAGGTAAGGTTGAGGTGATTGTTTAGTAATACGTTTGTGGTGTTGACTTAAAGCATCAGTAGTAGAAGCAGGAGTAGTAGTGGGAAAAGCAGTATCATAATGAACATCTTTAAAACCATAGGGATGTATAACACAGCTGGTGTTTCCACCCCATTCAAACACTTTTTGGCTGAGCTTGCCACAAGAAGTCACAAGAGAAAAGTCCTGGGCATCAGGAGAAATGTCATGTTTATCCAAAAATGGACTCTAGAGGGCAGACAGTGTAATTGGTAAATTTCCCACAAATGCTGAGAGTGGTGTTAACAGTATCACACCTTCTGTGGGTGTGACACCAGGCATAATGGATGGTGAGAAGGAAAATTATATATAGACAAATAAGAACCAAGAGGGTATGGAGTATACAGAGAGGAAGTTTAGAGATAGTCATATTGTTGTGAGGCCCTTCAGTTTGGTGAGGCTAAGGTCGCCTCGTCCCAAGGAGGTACACACTGAATGTCCTGGGCTAACAGCAATGTCTGCCATGGGCAACTTACTGTTGTTCCTGTCCCTTTTGATGCACTTGTCTGAGGAGATTGGCTTGATGGTATCCTTTGGAGGTGGGTCCACAAACTTAGGGTAGAAAACTTCATCATACGGAGAGTTCCTGTGAAGTCTCGGTCTTGCA